>NW_010108062.1:8089-54723 GCF_000699245.1 Pterocles gutturalis | reverse complement strand
TCAGGCCCATGTGGGCAGCAGTAATTTGCAGGAACAAGAGTGGTATGGGAACGCTCCCCATCGCACAGATGGGTGTGCAAAAGCCAGCATCAACCCTCTGAGGTCATCCAGACCCCTCCTCCTCTTTTTCACGTTTGTTCTCTCATCTGGAATGGTCTAGGAAGGGATTTTGACTTTTGCAGCATGCTGCTGTATTTTAGGCAGTGCTGCAGGGGGGTGGGAGAGAAGGGCACAGATGGGCCACTCCTGCTTGGGACTGTGACACACCGTGGTGTGATGTGACTGGTGGGTGACAGCAAGAGAAACCCTAAAAATATTTGGCATGATATTTGAGAAACTCTTTTCTCTGGGAAGGAGGGCATGGCAAGCCCTGGGACAAGCGGCTACCTTGCAACCAAGGGGTTTCCAAAAAGCCAATGAGTATGCCGGCAACATCAGGGAATTTGTGCCAAATTATCAATCCCCCAAAAAACAGTAAAAAAAAAAGTGGAGTGCTGATTTTGAGGATCAAGGTCACGTAATAACTTTGCTTGCAATGTCCTGAATGAAAACTGGCCGATTTTTCAATGTTGAGTTCACTTTCCAGCTCAGATGGGACATTCAGGGTTCAGTCCTGCTTGGGGCACACCACAGGGGTTATTGTCACCCTTATTTCTTGATTCATCCCTAGGAACAGGCAACTCAGCAGAAGCAGCAGCTCTCAAGGTCTGACCTGCACGCCAATGGAATTAAAAAGTCTAGAACTGATGACGAAACCTTGTTGCTTTTCCAAGCTTTGTAACAGCTTTGGGCAGCGTTCTTAATTTTGCTTTCTCCCATGCAATCAGTGCGGAGATTAAAATTTACTGTTGCTGCTATTTCCAGAAAAGAGTTAGGAGCGGAGCTGAGGTTTCCTTTTTTTCAAGTGGTTTTTAGCGTTGATAGTGCGGAAGAGTCATCTGTGACAATTTTGTTTTTTTCTGTCAGCGCAGCTTCCCACACGGGTTTTATTTTTATGGCCAGAATGTTTCTTTTTTTCAATTCCATTTTCATTTAGCAAATTAGCTTCTGTGGGTTGTCCCCACACTGACATTTTTATACACTCTAGAAAGCCGAGTTGCTTTGCTGGTTCTAGAAATTAATTGCCATCTTCCGTGCACTGCAACAGGATTATTTTAAATCCATATTAGTGTTGCAGATTTCAATAGGAATTTTGCATCGGTCATCACCAATTTCAGTCTGTACAGAGATTTGAGTCACACACAAGTTTTTTTCCTGAGGTGTGATATCCATGGGTTACTTGACCATGAAATTAATTTATCGGATAAAACATTATCATCTCTTCTCTTCTTTTCTCCTCACTTTTTTTGTTCATTTTCCATATCTCATCTTGTGTTAAAACTGTAGATAACTTATGGCAAGGATCATTATGTTTTATTAGCAATAGTGCAAACCCATTTGGTTAGAATTTATGTACAAATGTAAATCCTCACATTTTAGGGAAAGGAATAGCTGTGTAATAGCAACTGTAAGCATTTAGCTGTCCAGGGGCTCATTAGTCTTCTGTGCTTCCCTGGAGTCAAATTAAATGGTGAACACCAGTGAGCCCTTATATCACACAACAAAGCTTTCCACGGGGCATGGGATTACACAGTCACCGTGCCCTATATAGTACAAAGCCCCTGGTGTGGATTTTGCAGTGTCTGCCAGTATATTTCAGATACCAAGCAAACAAAACCACTTATTTCCATAGAAACTGTAATGTGTTGCTTAATACTGCTCTTAAGTATGCAAATATCTCTTCTAGTATAGCCAAGTAAGACCATATTCTAAAAAAGAATTTGGTGCCCTATACTGATATATAAAAGACAATCAGTTGCATATATCCTAATATCTGTATTTCATCTGTCATTTCTGCCTTTGCGTGGTACACGACAACTTCTGCCCAACATGACTTAGTGAGCACCCACGGTGAAGGGCTGGCTGGGCTAAAAGGTTGCCAGGGGAGGGGCACAGGTCTAACACAGCCCTGGGCCCATGGGCACCTCAAGGAACCTGGGTTGGTTAAAATTAAAGATTTAAAACCAGATGTCTTTGCACAGCCCCTAACAGTCACAGGATTCGACAGCTAACACAAGAAAAGTGGAGGGACTAGTAATGTCTGGTGTGATGTAGTCTCTTGTCTCTGTTATTCCCAGGCAGATGTCTAATTTTAAATCATCATCACATCTTTTCTTTTACCTCATAGAGCAAATGCAATTGCCCTGTGCTCGCTCTGAAACACTGCAGGTGGAAATGGGAGACTAATGGATTCCTCTTCCAAGGGCAAAGTAATTCAGGTTTAACCAAAATGAGAATAATAACTTTTAGACACAACAATTAAAGAAAAAAAAGCTGTTTGAGTACACCTGAAACTTTTTGTTTGGCTTAGAATTAAAAGCTTTGATTCACTGTAAACAATTTAATGATTTTCTTTAAAAAAAAAAAAAAAAAAGCTATTCCTCCAAATGAGGAGTCCAATAAGCATTTGAAAGTGTGAGACAAAATGCTTTGAAAGTGAGACAAAATGCTTTACATTTCCAAAAACTTTGTATTTTAAAAAATACACAAAATGTCATCTTTTCCTCTGTTTTATTTCCCTCCAGTTCTTTTAAGCTGCAGGTTTCACATTCACAGTTTTGTCCTCTGAAATGCACCTTATGCAGAGATTTTAACAGTTATTTCGGTAAGATCATTATCCAGAAAATAACCTTTGCTTCACACAAAATACTAAAATGCTAGCAAAACCCAGAAGGAAGCATGGCGATGGTTTCCATGTTTCACTTGCAATCAACAAACTCTCCATAGGAAGGGATGGCATCTCAGTGGTTTTTGCCTCCCCAGCTTGATTATGTCAAAAGAATCTGCCATAGGTGGATGCTGCTCCTTAATGATCGTAAAGGTATTTCCAAACATTTAAACATCAAGTCAACTGGGAACAAAATGAAGACAGAAGTAAATTATGTGCTGTCCATTGGCGAACATGTAGGCTTGGCTTTAAGAATTTGGACAAGGTTTGGGCTAAGTTTACTTGCTCATTTCTAAAAAAATATTTGTGTTTTGAACTGCTGTTGGGGTAAAAACCTTGAATTTTTCAGTATGTTTCAGTTCTAGAATCTCACATTTGATGGCAATGTTAATTATTAATGACAGTGAACAAGCACAGTATAGGAAGTCACTTATCCAAAATACAGCTTGGAAGTTACTGTCTTTTAACGCACCTCTGTTCACACCTCTGCATCACTTTTGGGGTTTCAAAGCCAGGGAATCACCCCTTGTCCTTCTCTGGAATATTGAAATATTTCATTAATCCCTTACACGAATGCTTAGAAAATGAACCATCAGTGCATGGGCTGGCTGCTGGCTCTTTAACATGACATTTTTCACGTTGTTCTGGCTTTTATTAACTATTGTAAAGCTCAGTCCCTCAGGTTCAGCCATACAGCATATCTTCCAGGGCAGCTGGGCTTGCTCTCCATTGTAAATACTCCTGCAAGAGGCTCTGCAGCATGCGAAAACTGAAAAAAATCAATATGTATTCTAATAGACAGGAACAAATTGGGTCTTAAAGTGTAAATAGGGCTGTGTGAAATACAATAAAGTAAATTTAACTAGTGAACTGTATTAACTGCACTGACTATTCTGCATTTGGGGAGGATAATTTATGTAATGATCGTCAGGGCTGTTGGACTTTCCACCATAGATCTTGAAGGTCATCAGCTGAGCTGGGACCTGAACCTTTCCAAAGGTAAAGAAAGTCTTTCCAATTAGATTAAACCTCATCATTATTTTCCAAGCTGTCTCACCTCCATTACCCAGCCGACTTCTGGAAACAGTGAGGGATGGTGTCTGGTAGTCTGAAAGCACACCCGGCGGCGGGTGGCGTTTGCACAGTCCCTCGGGCCACCAGCCCCATCACAGCATGGGAGCTGCAGCTACTGAATCACCAAACCACTGTTTATTGACTTACTCAGCCCAGGGCTGGTTTCCACCATGGCAGAAGTAGGAGAAGAAAGAGTCTGGGAAATGCAGCTCCCTTCTTCTAGGCTGTACTTGCAAAGGAAAGCTCTGATCTTATGATAATAAATAACAAGCCAATAAGTAGCATTTCCAGCGTAGTGGGTTTCTGCCTTAGAAACGCTCTTTTAAAGAAGAGAGGCTTTGGATGAAATTTTTGAAATCTAAAGTGAATCATTTTGACTTACTCATTTCGCTATTGTGTCAAAATACTTTGTTTCATAATAGCTCAAAGCTGTTTCACCTGGACTTTAATACAGCAGAATATTAGCTGTAATAATAGGATAAGTACTAGACTATAGCTGTTTTCATGTTATTGAAACCAAAGTTAGTGCTGTATCAGAATGACACGATCCAGTACTAGTGAAAAGAAACACTCTCATATTCCCAAACCAAATAAAACCAAAGAACACCCATGTTTACAGGAATATTCTAGGCTTTTTTTTTTTTAATTTAGAATGAAAACAAACCTCAGGATTTTCTTCAGAGCTGAAAACCTGAGCAGTATCCCCAGTAATTGCCACATGCACAAGGTGAGCAGCTGAAGACTTGCTAGATGAAATCTTTGGACCCAGAGCATCTTGCCAAGACCCAGCACCAGCCTCTAGCCTTAAGATGGCCTTTGAGGGCCTTCACCCTGAATTGAATCTGCTCAGTGCTCTTCATTAATTTATGATGCTCTCTATCACAGCTCCCTGACTACCTGACTGACATATAACACAAGCAGAAACGTGGCTGGTAGAGAAAAACCTTATTGCGCCAAGAAAAAAATTCATTATCAGTATGGGTACTGTGGAAAGATACCCCATTGATTTGAAAATAATAAACATCAGTAGAAGTAGAGGAAGGAACTGTGCCTTACAAAATAAGCAAATAAAGAAAATTAGACAAAGTCAATGACCTCTAAAAGGAAAAGGCAGGTTTTCTCCCCCTGCAAATAGTCCTAGGAATGATTCTGGGGGTTTTCAAAATTATGCCCTCACTGCTGCAAGTGCAATAAGCCCTCAGTAGCTTGTTGATCTTGAAAGAAACATTTTAATAAAAATAAATTAGTCAAATAATACTTCTGAAATTATCTTGCTAATTTATCTGTAGTTGAGACCTGAAGCAATTTCTGTTTTTAAATGACATATACTGAGTAATATCTTTTTCGTTTTTACTTCTAGCATTAGTGCTTCAAAAAATAAGGACAGCAAAAGGGATTTCTAATTGATAAATCTGTCTGCATTTTAGGCGTGGCCATTAGACTAATTAAAATCCAGCATGACCAATGCCTTGCAGTTGATTTTGATCCTAAGCATACTCAACAAAGCTATTTCCATTGCCAGCTTTGTAATACCATCTTGGCAACCAGTCCAGCTGGGTTTCAATAAGTTCCCCTTTTGCATATTCCATGTTCAGCCTTACTGTGTTCTGGTGTTATTTAGATGTATTATCTTAAGAGAAAAAAAAGCTATGCAGAGTCAGATTCTTGTCAGGTGGGAGGTGGCATTGCTCCACTGAAACCACGGGTGAAAGCCTGCTCCAGAGATTCCCTGGGCTGCATTTCTGCATGTTTGTACCTCACTGTCTGCTAAACAAGCTCTGGGCGGGTCTTTGAAGGGTGGAATCAGAAGCACCTGTAACTAATGAAAGCATGGGGAGAGTCAATGAAAGTTAAAGAAAAATTAATGCAGGAACTGATGGGATTATAGGAAATTCCAGGAGGAAATTATTCAAGTTCTTCCCTTCTGTCAGTTTGAAGGAAGAGTCCAATTTCTGTTAACAGTACGCTCCCTAATTCTCCCAAACTCTAACACACTGATTACCTGCATCTTAAAGTGCTAATCTTCAGGTGAAAATAATTTTCAGTAGGTCTGTCCGTAATGATGTTCCTGCATGGGATGAACTTGGCCTGAGACACAAAGGTAAAGAATAACAACAGATTTGTTTCTACCTAAGGGTAAAAATGATGTGAATATGGTCCAACAATAATGTCGTTCCTTCATCTGTTTTATTTCACCATTGCATTGCCAGGAAAGGTGGGTGACATCTGACCCAGGGAAATGACTTGACACCTGGGTTCAGAAACCAACATGGGATGTACAGGACCCAATGGCCTGGGGATCATTTTATTCCTTTTAAAATTGACTAAAGGTGAAGAACAAATATTTATTTTCTGGGTAATTTTTCAGTTAAAATGTTAACTCAAATCTAATTTTTTTAGTCATATTTTGCATTCCCTCAACATCTGAGTGCCTTCACCTGTGACACAAGACGTGCTGTGTTTCATTGTCCTTGGGCAGCTGGACCAACACCCTGACTCGGCACCAAGCTCCTATTAGAGCATTTTTTTGAATGATCATGAGAAAAATGGAAGGGTCCAGACAGATTTTAAGCCCTGCAGGATTCTCAGCACCCTCAAGTAGAGAAAAGCAACATTGTGGGGAGGCTTCTGCAGCTAACTGAAGGATCTTGGCAAAACCGAGATGCTTTAATAACAGATGGTGGGGAAAAGGCTTAGCCCGTTCTCTTTCCATCACTCTTGAGTGCAGAAGATCCCTCCACATGACATCCTGCACTGTCGTCTCAGATCTATTATTAAACGGCCCTCGCAGTGTGTGTGCTCCACTCCCTTCCTGGGGAGATGTTCTCGTGGGATCAGGCTTTGATTTGTATGCCAGCGTGGCTGGCTGAGCCATCCCACCTCTGCAGGGTTTGCAAGGTGAAAACATTTAACTCTTCTCCAAACACAGCCACAGGTTCAATCCAAACCAGTGCACAAATGCCGGAACACAGAAGTGCAGTCACTGTGGCTCTACATCTACTTTTCCTGCTTCTTTACAAGACCAGGGTGCTCTGTAAAGTCAGTTGTTCTGTAGCACTGGGATTCTCTTCTCTTTATTAGCATTTAGTGAAAACAAACACGAAGGAGAAGGGTGATAACAGAAGGACGACAGTGATACTCTTCCTCTGGGCACAAACTCCAAGCAGCAGCGTGACCCTGTATGGCTCTGTGTGCTATAGACTGAGAGATGAAAAAGCCTAAAATCCTGCTTTTGAAAAGAGCGTTCTTGCAATGATGTGACACCATGACCATCGGAGAGAGAATCCCTCCTGGTGTGGGGCACAGGGACCATTGTCTGTGCCAAGACACCTCCAGGACTCTCACTTCTGCTCCACACAAGAATTCCCTGGAATCCCAAGCCTTTGTTAAGATACTTGAGCTTAAAATGACCGAGGGACATTGAAAGTGAGAAGGAACTGGCTCACGGTCAGTTAGAGATGCCCTGGGAAGAAAATAGTCTCTTTTTAATTTGCAGCAGACTCTCTCAGCTTTTGCAATCTCTGACAGGTTTACAGGACCGTCTAAAGTATTATACATATTAAAATACTGCCAATAAAATCACATTAATATACATATAATAATACAGGACTGATAGCATCCTGCATCCAAACTCCGTGACTTGAACTGTAGCCATGCCCTGTTGTGCCAGAGCTACATCTGGGTCCAAGTGTTTGAACAAATCCAAGGGTTTTGTTCCAGCAGTGACTGAAGGAGGATTTTTCCACAGTTCTTTATCTTCACATTCTGAACCTTGAAAGGAAATGTACTGGCCTTGAGCTGGAAAGGACTTAATAATGCCCTAGCGCTGGTGAAAAATAGCCTAGATATTGCTGTGAATGGTAATGCAGCCCTTTTTGAGCATGTGAGCAGAGGAAGGTGATGGAGGTGCTGCTCCACAGCCCTGCCAGGCAGGTGGCTGCAGGCAGCGAGCAAAGGCTGGGCTACAGGAGCTGTGAAATTCTGCTTCCAGAGGAGTCTGAGAAAAGCACATTTAAAAATAAGCCATCAAGCTGGTTTTCTTTGTTAATGACTCAGTGATTCACCCAAGATGAAGTGTTTCAGCTTTGAAGGGCTCCACTCCTGGGAGTAGCTTTCTTTGGAACCCATTGTTCTCAATGAAAATGGGAAATGCATTTAAAACCAGTACTGAAGAGACTGCATCCACTGTGCCTAACTTCTTTAGTTCATCTTATTTTCCCCTTTTTCTCCTCCTCAACCATGGACCTCCTCAGTCACTAATAGCCCCTGGCAGGGGAAATACACCTTTGGCTCTTGATTGACTGTTTAAAATGCTGACCACCACCACCTCTACACTACCTGCTTCGGCTGGGAAACACGGAGCTCAAATGATCCCCCAGTCTCATGTCATGCTAATAAACTGGTGAAACAAATTGCAGCCAGAGACGTGTCACCGTGGCTTTTCTGTACAACAGGAACAAGAGGGTCCAGGGGGAAGGAACGTGCAACACAACAACTTGCTAGCAAGTGCTATGATCCACATGAGGATGGAATGTGTAATTCCCAGCTCTGGGAAAATACATTCAGTACCCAGCTTTGCCCTAGGCCCAGTACATAACACTGGGCAAAACTCCTGGCCAGCTGTGCCTCCATTCTTTAGCCATAAGCAAGGGGTTCCCATGTGCCTCATGCGTGACCCATCTTCTCTTTGACCAGGTATGAAATTCCCATTAAGAGAAATGGGGCAAGAGATTTCAGACCAATTTCTGCATACACACAGAACTGTGATGAGGAGAAAGCAGGTAAGGAGAGGCAACATCTTTACTGGGGCAGTTGGTCCAGCTGGAAAAAGCAGACGTGCTTTTGGACCTGCAACCCCTTCTTCTGGGCTGAAGATTGAGCTCCAAAGACAAACTGGACCCAGCAAAGTAACAACGTGGGAATAAAGGTTCATTTAAGGTAGGTTTTGTTTTTACCTTTCTTTGTTCTCTTTGCAGTGCTCAGCCCACACAGCCCTACATCGGTAAGATTTCAGAGCTGAAAAAGAGCTCCTGTTGCCTCTTTTTCCAGCTATTAGAGATGATGTAAACCAAGATGTTACCTCTCCCTACAGACCTTGTTCTGTTTATGTCCTTAGACTACTGGAGTTACAACACAGGAGACACAAGTACTTCACCCTTGATTATCATGATAAGCAGATAAAGGAGTAAAACGATGAGATAAATCCCAGTGGATGCTGAAGCCCCTCAGTTGGATCTGTTGTGCCAAAACCCAAGGAGCCAGCAGTCTCTAGGGCTGGTGTCTTTGACAAGTGTCACTGTCTCACACCACTTCATATTCACTTTTTAACCATCTCCTGAGTTTCTGCCCACAGGGATCTCACCCTGTGATAATGAAGGAAACACAGAGTTTTGCCGAGGAACAGTGATGCACTAAATAACCCCTGCCAGCAGCAGGCTACTTCACTGCCAGCTCCAGATGGGTTTTTTAATCAAGCAGAGCAATATTGATGGCCTCTGCTCAAGCTCTTTCGCTAATTGCCTTCCAACATGAACTCAGCAAAAGGTATGATAAATCCAAATTTCCACCAAACATAAGGCTGGGATGAAGGTATATTTTGCCTGCGTATAGGCAGAAGGCAGGAAACAGAGAATCTTGACACTTAAGTCTTTCTTTTGAAGATGTTTTCACTGACTTCTCTTGATTTTGAAATGCATAATTTAACGTCTTATGTTTCACCTTATTTAAAAGAATCTGCCAAGCCCTCACCTCCTTACCCACAGCTTTAAGGCAGTCTTTAACACTTCCAAAGGAGCTGTATTAAGTATTCAATGCTCTCTGCTCATTTCCATTACATTTACTAAGCAGTTACTAGTATCAGGTTGCTTGCTATTTCTCATACTACAATATGTGCTATGCAAGTTCTCAGATCTTCGGTACTCATCTACAGAAATATCTGATTGATTTCAGCTTCAGGATTTTGTATTTAAATGGGTGTTTAAGAGGGATTATTAGCATAAATATGAACATAGCTCTAAACTGGTGAAATATGTTCAAGCATTACAGAAAGCCTGGAACCTGCCAGAAGACCTTTTCCAACTTACCTGCCATTTCTAATAGGAAATATGCATTGAACATTGCCCTATGGATGAAAAGGAGGAGATATTTTAGCTGACATTTTTACCAGCTGGGTTGACTCTGCTCTGTTCTCTAACTGCGATGAAGATGTTGCTGTTTTCAATTACACAGTTTATTCCATGTTCCTGAGGGGTATCACTAATCCACTCTGCCCTTGGAGAATTTCTGAGCTTAGGCTGCGCTGCAAGTTTGGATGAACAAAGCTAGCTCTTTTTTTTATGCCCATTTGTTTCTCTTTGTGGTTATTTCCACTCAGGGGCCTTTTCATGCCTTCTCTCTATTGCCTTCAACTTTTTCAACCTTCCCATAAAATAGTGAGGAAAGCCCATTCCTTTCATACTCCATTGCGTGATCTGAAGGTTAACAGTGCTGAAGAGCTGGAGGAACCCTCACCTGCAGAGAGGGTCAGTACAAGGTTCGGGTTAGGTGATACTTGCTGCCCATGCTGGCAAAGTGCTAGTGCAAAGTCATGCCTTGTGCCAGCTCCTTGGATTGAAAAAAATCTCATTCTGCAGCCCCTTCTCTGGAAGGATGGCACAGGAGATAGTGTGTGCATTGATCACTGGATGGCCGCCCTGAATGTTCCAGTCTGAGCAAGAACCAGCGAGGCGAGCTGATGGCAAAGAAGGTGAGGACGGGCACTGCTCAGACATGTTCACGAGGGGAAGCTTTTCTGGTTTTAAATGTGTCTGAAGACTGTCCTTAAGGCTCAGATCCAAGTGCATCCAGGCTCAAGGTGGGTTGTGGGGAGATGCCAACTCTGCCCCAGGACGGAGGGGACTGTGTGCATCACGGCCTCCCGGGGCTGTGCAGGGACTGTCACCTGCTGATGCTGCAACACCAGCCCTCTCCCACCAGTCTTCTGCAAATGAATGGAAGGAGGCTGATGTGATGCTTTGGAGGTGTCTGCGACATCTAAGCATTCAATAGTTCACTGTCTGACTGTGCCTGCTTATGTTGCCCCTTCCAGTGTTTGGACTCATCCTGAGCATCCCCTGTCACAAACCTCCTTGTGCTCTGGGCATCTAAGGCGATCCACCCAGCTGCTCTGGGGCTTGGCTGCTTAACTACATTAAGGGACAGTAATTTCCTGGTGAGACAGCCAACAATCTCCCTCATTTCAAATTTTCTGTTTAATTTAATTTTATGTTTAAATTAATGTTGTTTCCTCTGTGCTTGTCTTGGAGCTATCTCTCTCCCATAGACGCTCTCTGGGATTTCTCCCTCAGGCTGAAGGCAGCTCTGCAGCTTTTGGCATCCTCAGACACCAGGTCCCCAGCGATGCTGCCAGCAGGAGAGTGCAGAGGCAATGGGTATCTCCCTCCCTCTCCTTCTTGCTGGACCCAGAGCGCCGGAGTGCTGGGAACTTGGCTTTCACTGTGCAAGGGGAGGAGGGTTTTGACACGGACCTCAGACACACTTCGCTCCTGCTGAGCACAGGCGAGGCACAGACCCCTTCCCACCGTGTCCGCGTCGTGCTCTGAGAGGATGGTAACTCTGCTTTGCCTTTTGGTTCTGCAGACCCTGGGTTTAGGAGCAGAAATTCCCCAATTCTCACACAGAAGGAATTTGGTTCTCTTCCTGCAACTGTGAGCAGGTTTCTTGTCCCGAAACCAAGACCATCCTACAGAGACCCCTTGGGTACATTTCCTAAAGGTTCCCGGGTGCCACCCAGCGAGGTGGTGGGACAGATGGCTCCCGACTCATTTTGGTATCAGCTGTTCTGTGGGTGAATGTCTCACTGCGCACGGTTGTACCCCAGCTCTCCTGCATTCAGCAAACTACCACTTTTTACCAAGCAGAGAAAGCCTGGCTTTATACAGCTTGCCTTCACTCACTGACAATTCCTCTGTCAAGGAAAATCTCAGTGTTAACCCATCTTTGTAAACATACTTCGAGGTGTTTGACTCCAATAAAAGCAGTTCCATGCAGGCACCAGGTGTTTTCATTAAGCCCTATGGGGTGCTGTAATTTTCATTACGTAGAAGCCACTCAAACAGCTCTTCAAGGATGAGAATGTAGTGCTAATAGGGCTTTCAAAGAGGGACGATTTATTGACATTACTGGAAGTCTCAGAGGTCAGCCTTCCAATGCACTCGATACTCCATGGCAAAACTAAAAATACTGTGTCTCCTGCAGGTATTTTCCATTTTAAGTTACTGGCAGAGCAAAGTGAGAAAAAACTGAATGCGCAGAACAGTGGAAGGGTTATGCAGTACCATGCTATTTGCTTCATTTCTGTTAACAGAGAAATAAACTTTCCAGAAAACATTTTCAAGCATCTCTTTATGTTTCAGGACTAACAGGTTTATATGGAATGAGTCATGGTGCCATATTCTGTTTTTAAGCATGGTGACGCATCCAGCCTATGTTTTTCTGTAGGTATAGCACAGGACGTGCCTGAAGAAACCAGGCCATCGATTAATGGGACCATCACCTATGGCTTGCACAGCCTGCCTCCTCCCTCCACACATGGACAGTTCCTGGGGGTCCCTGCCACGCCGAGGGCTGGGGTACGTCCTGTGCCCATGCGAGGGGCGGTGGCAGCCTCCGTGGACATGAGTGGGGATCCTGCAGTGACGGATGTCTTCCAGCAGCCAAATGGCAAAGCATCAGGTTCCCTTCTTTGGAGATGATAATCTTTCAATTCATGACAAATGCCACAGAGTGAAACAGTCAGTTTTGGAAGTGTGCATGAGCCAAGTTCCCAGAGACCCGGGCAAGGCGCCCTCACATATGTCCCCTCCTGATTTGTCCACTTATTTGATCTTTTGTTAAACTTAATGAGACAAAGACCAGCTAAATCGTCTTGGGGGTTTTTTCAACTGATTAATAAAAACTGAAACCTACAGTAAAAAGCTTTTCCAACAAAAACAATTAAAAGATGGGTTTGTAGATGCTGCAATATTGTGTTTGAACAAAGTGCAAACTTGTTTTTAATTCTGAAACAACTTTCATTCTTCAAGTTCATGTAATTTTTCACCTCAGCCTTCCCCATGCAAAGATCTTTTCAAAATATTTCTTTTTACTGAAAATGAATTAACACAGTTGCTCTGAATGGATTTCTGTTTTCAGCTTGACAAGCCAAAAATATTTTCATTTGTATGAAAACTTGGAAATTGTCGTGACATGGAGAACTTCCTGGCTCTCATGATTCTTGGGAATCACTTTGTCCATTGATTTCCTTCCCCATGAGTGTGAGGTGAGTCATATTGAGGTCCACCTCCCACAGCAGCTGGTGGCAAAGGGCCAGGAGCAGATTATTAAATTATTAGTATTAAGGAATTAAAGTGGATATGAATTGATCAAGTAAAAGGTAGGAAAATCCCAAATGCATCTGCATTTGCATCAAGTACTGGCCAGCCTCAACAAGAAGCATTTTAAAATGTAATAAAGATTTTTTGCTAGTAAGGAGTCTTTATGGAGTCTCTGCTGAGAAAATGGAAGCAGATTGGTCTGGCTTTCCTGTTGCAGCTGGTTCAGGTAGATGCTCCCACGAGCCCCATGTACTCACTGGTGCAGAGAGAAGCTGCACAGTGCCGTGCAGGGCCCTTTGCATCAGTATTTTCTCCTTCACACACAAGCAGCAATGAATCACAAAGCATATTATTTCTTATCTAAGTTTCACCTCCAGGGAATTCAAATGAAATACAGGTGCGGAGGAAAGCCGGCTCACTGCTGTGGGAGTATGTCAGTACCTTAACTACAATTTGGAAAGATGAGCTCCCCTAGTTTTAAATCTTTCCCAAGATCAGCCCATGCCCTGAGGCAGGGTATACAGAAAATACACAAAACTAAGATTTCTTGCTTTGCAATAGAGGCATACAAAAACCTCTTTTGGGTTAATAGATGACCTGTTGCTTCAAACTGGAATGCCCAATCCACAAACACTGAGCTCAGGGAGGCTCTTCCTCTCGTTTTTTCCCATTCAAGTACTCCTCTGCGAGGCTCAGATCCTGCGGCTGTTCAAAATGTTCCAACACAATGTCTATTCATATGAATCATTAATTACATATAGAATCTCACTTGGCTTGACATCCAATCCCATCTCTAGGCTAAAACTTGTGGTAGCATATCGAATGCTTTACCATCGTCCAAAAACTGAACAGCAAAGGGATTTTTGGCAGCTCATGGAATTACTCAGACCTAACCACAGTGATGGCACAGCAGCAAATCACAGCAGTTGCTTTCTTCTGGATGTTTTCTAACTTCTTTCCAAAAGAGCAGGGAGACTGGCAAGGTGTTTGGCTCAGAGGTGGCTGGGGAAGGTTTACGTGCAATGGATCGAAGTACATCCCATAAGCAAAGGACGTGGTTTAGTCTAGGAGTTAGCAAGGGACTGTAGAAAGAACAAGTCAGCAAAGGACAACACTGCATTTTTTCACCTGTTCAGGACTTAGGAACATTCTCAAATATTTTGGAGACAGTGGGATCTTGGAAATGCTCTCCTGGGCTTTCAGCTCATTCTCACCTGCTTCATTATGTCAAATTACCCAAAAGAGCCTCTGAACGATTGAAATGCAAAGAACAGTCTTGGTGCCAGTAAAGACTGAGCAGATGCTTTATCCTTGCTCTAGCTGCTCATACATAAAAGTTTCTCCTGGGTAAATGTTGGACAGCCATTACCTCCTTGTCCCTTAATGACCTTATTTTTACAACAGAATTTAGTAATAGTCTTCAGAAAAAATCAGGTGGCAAACAGGTCTAAGAATCAACCAATTTTTGTCGCATCATCTCCATTTTTAACAGAATTGTCTCAAAATACTGCGGTGAGCACCTGCCTCTCACAACCACCGTGAAGATTACCTAAAGTCAGAGCAATGCCCTGAAGACAAATCGTATGTGGGAAGCCCACCTATCAGTACCGTGTTACTAATAGGGTTATTTTAAACTCAAAGTAGGTCACTGAAGGAGTTTCACAAAAAGCCCCTGCAAAACAGTTTTTAAAACAATGTTAGCTGAGAACAGAGGACTAACAGTCTCAAATGAAAGAAGCAGACCAAGAATTAGGCAGTGTCTTTTGGTGGCCACAGTGGAGCAGCTACCACAACCCGGGTGCAGCTAGGAAAGGAAAAGCTACAGAGCCCAAGCATTGTGTGCTTTTTTTTTTTTCTTTTTTTTTTTTTTTTGGCTGATTTCTGAAGGAAATATAGTGGAGTGAGGGGTTCAGTTGTATTTCAAAATTTTGATTGAGGAGTAAGGATTGAGTCCTTAGTCGTGGTGCTGTCACAGAGAGGGGATCGGCAGTGCCACTAGAGCCAGCCAGAGCCTGATTTGCTCCCTTTGGTTTGGACAACCGCTCAGATGCTTCCCATCACTGCTCCCTGGAGAGAGGAGCTTAGGCATCTCAGTCTTGGGCAACCCCACATGTCTGTGAGCACCAGCTCCTGGCCTTGGAGCCACAGAGCCCGGGAGCCTCACCTGGACACCCACATATCATTACTTTGGCACATTAAAGAATTGGAATCACGACAAATGGAGACACAGGTTAAGCCAGCTTGGTTTTGTCTAAAATCCAGTGTATTAAATGCTAGTAACACAGTGAAGCCACGCAGGATACTATTTTTTTGTCCACCTGTGTTTCTCAGGAACAGCCCCCTCAACGTGAGCCCAGCATCGTCACGGCTATGTGACACTGACAAAACCAGCTCATATCCTAAAACCCCCTTAATGACAAAATAAGTGAGAAATGTGCACATGGGGGAAAAACCCAGCCAAACCCAGGCTACCCTCCAACACTTTAGTCACTAAGTTCACGCTGTAGTTGCAGCTGTGCTCCTCCACAAGCTTATACTGGATTTGACATGAAATTGCAGCGTATGTACTAATACACAAGTTATTTTGCACGTCAACAAGCCACGATTCGCTTTGCTGATGAAACCTCTGTCCCATCCCAAAGGCTGTGGACACCCTGGGTGTCAGAGGGTCCCGAAGGGTTTGTATACCCACAAACCCCATTTTGTTCTAAGCAAGAAGCTCATCCTGGGATGATCGCCGCAGCTATTAGCAAAGAACGTGGATGAGGTACATTACTGACATAATGATAATAAATGGAGGCTTTCACTAATCCGTGTAGTGCAACGAGCCATTGCCCTTCCATACTGACATAATGATAATAAATGGAGGCTTTCATTAATCCGTGTGGTGCAACGAGCCATTGCCCTTCCATAAAATGAGCCAGATGCTGAAGGTATGATTTAAAACTGGGAAAAGTACAAGCATTTCAGTTCATCCAGGCTTTTCAAAAGGACACACTTGCAGGAGAAGAGACATTTTCCCCTAATTCTCCATGCATGAAGCTACATGACACCTGACAGGTAACCTGGGATTAGTTTGCGACTAAACGGGGACACATTTGCAGGAGAAGAGACATTTTCCCCTAATTCTGCATGCATGAAGCTACATGACACCTGACAAGTAACCTGGGATTAGTTTGCAACTAGACGGTACTAGACCAGGGCAGCCAGGGGAGAAGGCTGGTGCTGGATGTAGCACAAAAATGTGGCTGCAATGTGCAGAGTGGCTGGTTGCACTGTTCAATTGCAAATGTTTGCCAGGCAGGAGAAGAGACATTTTCCCCTAATTCTGCATGCATGAAGCTACATGACACCTGACAAGTAACCTGGGATTAGTTTGCAACTAGACGGTACTAGACCAGGGCAGCCAGGGGAGAAGGCTGGTGCTGGATGTAGCACAAAAATGTGGCTGCAATGTGCAGAGTGGCTGGTTGCACTGTTCAATTGCAAATGTTTGCCAGGAAGGAGGCTGAGCTGCTCTCTGGGGTGATCCATAATTAAGTTTAGGCTAAGGACCACAAGGTCCCGTGCAATGCTCTGTCAGCTGTTTTAATCAGACTGCAGGAGATAATAAACCCCGTGTCTGGAGCGCAACCTGAGGGGAGAGGGAACTAGCAGCTGACACAAAGACAGAGTGCAGACTGCTGCTAAGTGACTGATGCACAGCAGCCCCCTTGTGCCATCAGGGCTGCTTGCTTTTTTCCTTAGAAATGGTTATTGCTGCAGCATTTTTCTCCTGAAAAGCACAAAAAATGGTCTTATTGTGCCAGACCAAAGGTCCAGCACGCCCAGTCCTGGCTGCACCTGGGGAAGGAGTGCACACCAGGGGTCTGTACGTTCCTGGGACACTGGCACTGGAAGGATGTAGCAGCTGGAAGATGCACCCAGGCATGATGTTCAATAGCCAAGGATGAAGTTATCCTCCACAGATGCAAGCTGATCCCATTTGAACCTATTTACGCTTTTAGCTCCCACAGCTTTTCCCATGGTGAGTCCCCCAGTGCAATGATGGCACTGCTAGAAGAGAACCTACCATGCCATGGGCAAGCCTTGCCATAGGCACCTTGCCCTGTGACTTCCATGGAGGCTCCTGCAAAAAAAAGTAAGTAATGATTATTTCCTTATGAAATACCCGAAGTGAAACACAAAGATGTTGCTAACAACTCATTCAGTTAAACCTAAATAACAGCAGACACCCTAGTGCCTGGATCAAATACCCCTGTCCCAGCCTGTCAGAGAGCTGAGCACCAGCTGGGAAGCAGGATATGTGCTCTGGCCCAGCAGCACTGGACCTACCAGATGGGGTGTGTGCATTAAAATCTGGGTAGAGGGGCTCAGGTCATACCTCAGCTAAGACATGAGTGGAGGTGTATCTTTTCTGCAACTAGGAAAAAGGATGATTTCTGGAGTTTGGAAGGCTTCCTTACCGGATTCACTTTGGCCTTCTAATACTCAAATAGTTGTCCATGATGGTACCTACCTCCTAGATGGTACCAACCTAAATAAATTAGGTTGAAATGTTATACTGCACCTGAGTCAACAGATTTCTTTCCTGCAGTGAGATACTCCTTTTCTGCAGACCAGTATTTCCTAGCCAGTGCAATAATCACCATATTTTATAAGTTCTGTTGCAGCAGCTTTCTGGAGCTGTTCAGTACCTACTCGTATTCACTTCAGTTCACTGTCCCCCAATTTGTGTCTCAAATGAAAACCTCAAAACTGTCAGTAATTCCTCTGCTGAGTTCTTATTTACAGCTACCCAGACAAAGAGGACCTCAGTTTATTTATTTCTGTAAACAATTGTTTAAGCGATTTTTATTCCTATATCCAGGTACTGTCTGCAAACCAAAATATCGTGACAGGTTGGGAGCTTTTTGTTTTATGATCGGCATTAAGGACTAAAGGTTGGACCAGATGATCTTTCAAGTTACCCCCAACAGGGGCTGTTCTATGGTTCTATGAAAAGAACAAAAAACCTTGTAAAATTGAAATGAGTAGCATAGACTTCCAGTTCATCCATTCTTATTCGCCCAAAAGGTATATGCAACCTAAGTTTGTTTTTACACAATATAATTTTAAAGCTAATTGTAAATTTAAGATGTAGTAATTAAGAGGAAAAGGGCTGCTTCCTTCCCACCCGCCCAGCTTCAGGGTGACAAGAGTGCCTATGTGATGTACAGGTGGGACCTCATTTTTCTCCAGTCTGTATCCAGTCCGTTCCATGTGCACGCTGGCTCGTAGGCAGGAACGCAGTGACCGCGGTGCCCAGCACAAGAACACACCCGACTGTGCCCCAGCTCCTCACGCCCAGACCGGGGAGGACCCTGCTGCAGAGCACACCCCGGGCACCTCATACAGAGGCCTTCTGCAAGGACTGGAGATAGGTATTGGGCAGGATGCTGCCTAATATTATACCTGAAGTCTTTCACATTTGCATTTCACAGTCCTCCATCCACTCAGATGGACGTTTTCCCAATTAGCTTAACTTCTGCTAAAGCTAGCAGAACCAAGGCAGCAGGAAATATTAACTTGAATGTCAGAGACTTAAAATATAACCTTTTCAGAGCATGGTCAGACTCTGACCACAGCTGAGGCCTCTAAATGATACTTTAAATGACATAAATAATATAATAATAGATAATAACAAATGTCAAGTTTGTCATAACTTGAAAATGCAATTTACCTTCTCAGCCAGAGGGAATATAAGCTTGCATGCTGTTCTTTGCCATTAACGTTCTGCCAGTTAATGTACTAAGTTTCTATAATTATCAACCCTCCTTTCATTATATTGGTGGTTGATTGAATGTTTGGAGATATGTGATTGCACCTCGGCCCACATCTTGGCCCTTGATTTATCAAATCTCAGCATCCAAGGCTCTGCCTATTTAATAAAGATAGAATGACTCGGGGGAGCTCTGGATATTGTTGCTGTTTGCAACAGAAAAAAATAAATTGCTCCAGCTTTGCTCTGAGCAGTTACCCCTGTCCACAGCACACTCATTAATTACCTCTAATGATGGCAGGCTGAAGACAGATTTTAAGAAACTTCTTAATAAAGTTTGGGAGACGAGTGCTTGTAACTGTGTTATTTGTGAGCAGGGCTGAACAACTCCAGGAAATATTTTGCACCCTTCTCAGCACTGCCGAAGATCTGCAAGGTCCTGCCTCAGAGGTGTGCTGGGACCGGAGAGGAGGGAGGCGGGAGGTGCCTCCTGCCCACACACCTCATCCCACCCGCAGCACTGCAGGGCTGCCTGGCTTTGCCTCCAGCATCTGCTGGTCCCTAATGAGGCAGGAGCCTCCTCCCTGATGGATTTGTTGTATTGAATGTGCAGGTCCAGGTCAGAGATGTTTGATCTGCTGGGAAAAAGAAAAGTACAAAGACCCTTTATCTGAAGTCTCTAATGTCCTCCTTTTTCACAGCGTGTTTTGCATGTAGGTTATAGAAATGAAAATCTGAAGGCAAGTCATTGACAGAAGCAGAGTGTCTAAATGCAAATATTTAAAGAATTATAGGGGTTCTGGTGCATTGAATATTTTCCCATGCTTTCTTGATGGCTTTTTCTGATGTATATTTTTTTTGGGGGGGGGGCGGGATATAAATCATGGCCCTTTCCAAAATAGGTTGTCCCTCCTCCTCAAGTATGTTTTTAATACAAAGATCACTTAAAAAAACTGCAATGTTTTAAGCACGTTATCATTTTCAGCCATGTTAACATCTTCTGAACGGTGGCTTTTTCTTTCTCCTTAACCTCCCTGCCCTGCAGACCATTCCAAGCCCAAGAAAATGGTTTGAAGCATGTTTAGATATGGCACACTAGATTCTGCTGTGGGTAGCAGAACAAAACATCGGTCTTATCAGTTTCTCCTGAGCCTAAATCCAAAACACAGCCTCTTGCTAGCTATTTATGAAGAAGAGGGAGAGAAAAGAAAAAAAAATTAACAGAGTTAACTTTAAGTTAACTTTAACCCACGACAGTAGATCAGCAAATCCAGCTGTGTGTATGAGCTCCTGCTCCGCCCAGGCCACTGCTGGCAGCTGCAGCAGGGACAGCAGTGACAGAGATAGCAGCAGGTTGGGCTTTATCCACAGAGCATCACATGCACTTGTATCCTTATCTTCAGCATTGCCAAGAAATACTGTCAGAACGAGGACCTCAATTATCCTAAGAGCTCATAAGATAATTAACTGTACAGATAAAAGCAGCAAACAAATTGATCCAAAGGAAAAAGACAGAGAGGGGAGATGTCAACTGACAATTAGGTAAATATCTTGTCCTCTGCAGGCTTGCAGCAGTGCTGCCACTCCTGTTTTTGAAGCATGGCAAAAAAGAGACAGGAAACCACCAGAGCACCATTAAGGTGGTTCAGATGTTAACTGCAGCATTAACAGCTGTGTGAGCAGTAGAACTGAAAACATGAGATCAGATACTTTAACTATGAAGTCCTGTAATCCATAAAGTAAAATGCACAGACACTTCTGAAAGCTGGGAGACTGGCTGATGCAGAAAAAGAAGTACCTAACAAAAAAGACCCAACAAGTGGGTTGTGTCTTTGGCGGGCAGAGCTCTGCTTCCCAGATTTTACATGCAATTTGAAAATTTCTATACTCAAGGAGTTGCTCTGGCAAAATAAATACACCTACTGGTGAATAGTTTGCAAACTGTACATCTTGACAGAAACTAAGGCCAACAATTTCACAAAGCCAAGTGTGAGAACAAAGAGGTTTTCATTTGAATCCCACGTGCTGCCAAAGCATCTCTTGTTCACAAGTGCTATCTAGAAGATGAAAGAGAATGAAGTTTGAGTGGCAGAGGTGCAGCTAACCTTACATTTCTCCTGAAATACAGATGATGCAAGATTCCCCATCTGCTTAGATTTGTCCTACTGTGAGACTCGCTGTATTGCCTTGCATAGACAGAAATCCACGTGGTCCCTCAGCCGGGCATCTCGTCCAGGAGACAGGCTGCCTGTGCAGCACAGGGCAAGGATGCAGAGCGGTGTCCCACAGCCTGGCCCTTGTACCCTGCTACCCACCCTCACCCCACTCCTCCCTTGCTTTTCTCTTTCAGATGAATAAATAGAGTATTAATCAGATCAGAGACGGTCTGAATCACACGCAAAATGTGGTTCTAGAATAAAAATCCTCGGTTTTCAACAATCATCATACTTAAAGCCCCATCCAAAGATCATTGCCAGTAAAGGCAGCGCTTGCACAGACTTCAGCAGCCTGCAGCCTGGGTGTTTGTTGCTGGATTGTCTGCTGCATCTCTCTTGTTCTCTCATGTCTCTGAGCTAATACCCAGTGCAGCCAGTTGGTCTGAGCAAGTGGTTTTGACAGGGAGCTGGGGATGGCGCCTGGGAGCCATCTGGGTGCACAGATATTAATAATGCCTCCAGTGTCGCAGGGAGATTAAGGCTGAGACGATAAGAAGCCTGAATCACTGCTTATGGGGATGTGGCGGCTGCCAGCGGGGAGATGCAGACTGTGCAAACCCGAGAGCATCACCAGAGCAGCAGCCTCCTGCACATCCCAAATTCTGTCTCCCAGGAAGATGCAAACTTGGGCAGAGCTGAGTGGTGAAAATCAGCCTCTGGAAGATACTTTGTCTTCTCCTGCAGATTGGCAGGCATCTGCTGTATTGTGGTTCTCTGAAATGCTGCTAATATTGGCTGTCTCAGCTTGCAAATGAGCATGAGCCATCCATTAGCATGAGCCTTAGTCAGGGCTGAGGTCGCTCCTGGGCTCTCAGGCTTTCAGATGAAACGGGCTCATTTTCACCTGCAGACTTGCGAAAGGATTGCGTGATCTTTCTGTAGGCATCGCAGACCGTCTTGGCTCTTTCACAGGTCCTGGGAAAATGGAGCACAGTGCAAGTCTAAGGAGAGGACATGCATTTTAAACGCCTGATATAACTGCAAAATTCTTAAAATGCTGTGAACCAAATGGTGATTTTTCCGAACTAATTCAACAACACTGTCCATTCATAAAATAGCACCTATCCCTCCATTGTAATTTCTAGGAATATGAAGTGTGAAGAAATGCACTTTGAGGAAAGAAAGCAGAGAGATGCAAGAAAAAAGCACCTAAATGAATCAGAGTGCTTTTTGTAATACACTGCAGCTCAGTTCATCGTGACCATCTGATGATGGCTGCTCACAAAGCTGACAAGTGGTCCCTAGCTCAATCCCAGCCTGTGTAGCCTCTGCGGTGATGCCCAGACAGTGACTGCGCAGCACATTTTTGTGTGCTTCTTGTGGGCATCCTCACCAGCACAGTGACCCAGCAACCTGCAGCAGCATCACCATGTCCCCCTTTGGTTCCCAGTTTAGAAACAGCTCATGCAAGGAAACAGCTGCCCCAGCCCAATTCTGCCTCCTGACGGGCAGGGGCTGGAGGAAGCCTCAGCTCCCTGATCAGGTCAGGGAACACAGTGCCTGGGGTCTGGGCTGTGACCAAGCTGATGTCTGCAGTAGGGTTTGCAGAAAGCATCCCTACGGAGTCTGCATCTCTCCACTGACTTTAGACCCCAGGAGGACCCAGGCACAGCTCCTGCTGCCTGACGTTGGCTGAGACAAACTTCCTCCACCATGGGAAGGTAAGAAAGATCAACCTTTAGATGGGAAAATGTTACCTGGAATCAAACAAGAGACTCACGACCTCAGCTGATGGTCCCCTGCTGCAGGAACATGCCTGGCACCTCAGGGATGCTGGGGCTCTGCTCCCCACCACCGTGGCCATTTCCCCTCAGCTCAGCACCCAGCACCCACCATGCAAAGGTGATTAAAGCCCACTGTTGCCAAGCATCCTTTTACAGGAAGCTTTTGCTCACCCAGAGCATCCCCTTGCTGTGCTCCCATTTCTGCTGGTGCTTGCAGTTTCCCGGATTTCAGCAGCACCTGATACCTCCCAGCAGCAGCAGCACCATGACTGGTGGCTGTGTCCTGCCACCCAGACCTGTCTGCCAGCCACGGGAACCATACCACTGGCACCATGGCTGTGTCTAACCAGCTGCGTGCAAATGCGGGAGAGAGAGGTGCAATTCATTACAGCTTTTCACTATTTTTTCCCCCCTCTCCTCTGCTTCTTCTATGAGAAATGCCACCTGCTCCCACCCTGATTCCCTATTCATTTTGCAGAGCTGGGCTGTCTGCTGAAGACCCCAGAGGAATGAGGAGGGGGAGCAGGAGCCATCGCACAGCTGTGCTGGGTTGTGTCTGTGTGTGTGGCGACAGGGGCAGGATCCTGGATCCTGCCTAACGCCAGCCTGCTCCTGGCTTCATTCACATCTCTCCATAACCGCTGTCTGGTCAAACCCACAATTTTCATGAGCTAAATCCCTCCCCTTGTACCTCTGAACACATCCTGGGCTCCAAGAGGCTTTGTAGATGCTAAATCATTGCTAGAAAAATAGCTCTTCACCTACTGTCATATTTGATCCATCCTTCTCCTTCCCTGGAGATGAACTGAAAACGTGTAAGAGCAGGAACCTTCTAAGATGTTTGTTAAGTGTAAAATTCTGAGATTACTTAATGACACCATTATCTTTTCTCTTTTTCTGCTCAGACACAATACAGGCTGCACGCATTGTATCAGCCTTTCCGAGATCCAGCCAAGCCGGCGCGATTTCACACGTGAAGCTGTCACATCCACGTTACGTCAAATGCAATCATCCGGTTAAGGGGAAACATTTCTCCTAGATGCTGATGACAGGCGCCAAAGTCCCCTTAGGTTTGAAGATGGGTGCTGTGTGTTCTGCCCTGATCTGCACCCTTGGCCATCAGCTTGCGAAAGCGCCGAGTGCCCGAGCATCACACGGGCTGGGGAAACGTGGCTCGGTCATCTCACATGGTACAGCAGTGCCAACAGCAATGGGCAAACGGCTTCTCTCTTCTTTCTTCTATTACCATATATTTGCTTTTTTTTTCCTTTCCAAGAGGCTCTCACTCAGACATCCTCCTCATTTTTTCAGAGTATTTTTAATGTATCTTCCCAATTTTCCCTTCAGTTGTCTTTCACATGTCACAGCTCATATGGCTGGGGCTTCTAGTAACACCATGTGCATCTATCCATTTGTCTTCCTAAATCCCTGCGGGTTTTAGGGGTGATATTTTTGGTATTTCTGAGTTGTCTTCTCTTTGTACTGTAACTTTTCATAAGAAAACTTGCTGGTGTTGAGATCTGTCGAGAGAGACAGGGATGCGTTAAACAGCTTCATATACTTGGGAAAGCGACAACAGCATATGAAGAACCAAGTGTTGAGAGAGCCTTGGGATACAAAAAGCCAAAGAGGCATAGAAATCGCAGGTCAAAAGTGGAGTCCCTCCTTTCCTTGCCATGTGGGCTTTTGTAACATATTTCTCCACAGTGTTGCAGGCACCAAATATGCCTGAATGTGGGGTGTTGTGTAACAGCTATTTCCCTGGGAAACTCCCCACTGATGCTTGTTGAACACCTGTATAAGTCAATAAATACAAGAAAAATAAAATAAATTAAAATTCCACAAATAAGCTGTGCTCTGAGAAGAGTAAGTGGGTTTCTTGGGTAAACAAAGTCCAAAGCATTTTATTTTGGCTGAAAGTGTGTAAGCGCTGTCTGACCAGAGGAACCCTTCCAGATGAAGATGTCTTCCTGATCAAGCCTTGGCAGTTCTTCTTTTCCCTGTCCTCCCCAGCTGCTCTCCTACGCTTCTCCAAATAAATCATGCAAGAACTTCTCTGATGGCCCCTCGCTAATACATCATGGCTTGGATTAGTCTCTTTGTCAATACTGATGGCAGCAGCAGTTGCTCTCAGGCTGTGCAAGGTAGTCAAGTGACACCTCTTGCATAATGTCGGTCTAATGAAGGATCATCACTTATTAGATGGGAAGGGAGAGAGCAGAAGAGAGCCAGAAAAGTCTTCTAAGCAAAAAGGGTTTTAATCAGCTCTCCAAGCCTCTAAGCCAAAGGAGAGCTTTGAAATAGGTGCTGCATGCTGTTACTCTGAATTATGCCGGACCCTGTTTCAGCCCTGTAGCAGCAGAGTGCATAACTGAACCAAATCTAAATTCCCTAATCCTTCCTATTGCATCTTCTTTCTGGTAAGCAAAAAAGAAAAAAAAAATTAGTTTGCAGACATAGGACAGGGAGACCTTCTCACATCCCACCTTCAGATTCTTTCTACTTCTCACTAACAAATCAGAGCATTTAGAATCAATGCAGTCTCTTTGTGGTCAAAGACCATAATTCAAATTTTACTCCACTTCAGAGAGGGAAATCACATCAACCCTTCAGAAGTCCCATGTTCTTCATTTCTCTGTAACAGCTATGGAGAGGTCTTTTTAAAGGGATTTTATCCTGTGTTTCCTGCAAAGCAGGCATGACAAGCTATTTGGCAGTACGACTTTCCATAAAGACAGCAATCTCCTACAAAAAACTCAGAAGAAGCAGAGAACTGGCTTTCCTGGGTACATGGCCAGGGCAAACCTCTGTTGTGCTCTGATGCGGAGCTGTTCCTGCATCCCTGCCTTCAGCAGCATCCCTGGTTGGAGGCACAGGAGCTCAACTGGGGCAAATTAAGCACACATTCTTGAAACCAAGCTGCTTTCTCTGAGCTGAGGCATGAACATGCCCTGGTTAGGAAAGTTTTCTAGGAAATTTTGGCAGGTTTCCATGCAAAAAGGGCTTTTTTTGCAGGTAGGTTCTCACCTCACTGTACTCTCAAACATGGAGAGCAAAAAGGTACCTACTCCAAAGAGCTGGCAAGTGTCAAGAGGTGGTTCCTGACACATGAGGGAGCAGGAGGAAACACAAATCAAAAAGGAGTGGGGAAATAGGGCATGCTGTTGCTATTTTTACAAGTATACTATTGATTAACCAGCAGACTCAAGCAGCGCTTAAATTAGGCATGTGCTCATGTTCCCTTGACTTTTTAGTGATGCTTCTTTAAAATAGAAAAAAACCCCACATCCCTGTAAGAAACTGTCAAAGCCCTGAAGGCAAGACAAATCTGAAGCAAGTTCTCTGGGCCCCAGCTCCTGGGCTGGGGGCAGAAAAGTTTGTGCAAACTATCGGTGCATTAATGCATGAACCTCTTACTTACATAGGGAGTTCTAAAAATATTCCACTGTTATTTTACGCTCAGCTGCTGCTGAAATCAATGGGGTAGTACTGTAGGTAACAGGGCACTTAACAAATATCCAAGAATTATATTATGGTAAATGAGCCTCAAAATACACGCCTCAGTGTTCAGATAATCAGCACGGGCACATCAAAAGAAGAGCCCCATGTCAAGCTGACGAAAAACTCCTCTCTGGCATCAGCCACACAGGGCTGCTCTGCACTGGTTGGCATTACACTTTGCCCATAGCTTGGCACAGTTTCTATGGCACTGGCCATAATTGACAGCTCCTTAAGCACAGTGCCAAGGCTTTCAAAGTCAAGTTGTACATCATGCCAGGCACTTGGGAATGTTCTCTCTTGTGCTGCCATTTTCTGCCCTTATGGGCACCCAACCAAATGATGCATCCTTCTCGTTGGCTGCAAAGGTCTCCAGCTGTGTGTTGGCTTGCTGTGAGGAGGAGAGGGACTATCCCAAAAGCTGTATCCTACCGAGGCACTTGGGGAAACAGCCAAGACTGCTGCTCTTCTCTTGCTTTCCAGTGCTGCTGGAGAACGCTTCTGTCTGAAATTTCTTGAGCTATCTGAGCCACAGAACTCGATGAGCATTTCAGGAACATTTTGAAGGAGGAAAAATGTTTGCAGGCAACTAATGGAGCCCACTAGCACTGGCAGAGTTGATGAGAGGGTGTAGGGAGGCTCACAGAAGCTTCTATGAAGTTGATACAATTTTTGGAGGTTCCTACTCATATTTAATTAGGATAGGGATGATAATGTAGCATTTTTCATTAAACACTCTGGAAGCCTTAGAAGTCCTCCTAATGGAAGGTGCTATGAAGGTGGCTGAGATTTGCTCTCATTCAAGTCTCCCCCTCTACAGAGACTCCCTCAATCTGGGTGTGCTGCCCCAAAAGCATTATAAGCCAGTCAGAGACCTGGGTCACCTTCAGCAACCAGGCATCCAGCTGCCCTTCCCTGTAATAACATGGTCAAGAACAGTTATTTTTCAAAATATCTTAATTACCACGTCAGCCTTGGAAATGGTGCCAAGCAAAGCACTGTGTATATAAAAATACCCAAGAAAATCCTTTGTTTCTGAAGCAATTTTGAAAGAGGAAATGAAAAAATATTATTAAGTCTTTCTTTCAAATGGGGAGCCCTCTGCTAGCTCTCCCAAACCCAGAGAAAATCAAAACAACTGGGGGTGAAATGAGTCTGAATAGCTGGGTGCTGCATTGCACTGATAGCAGCCTCTCCAGTTCCGCTGGCAGCACCATCCACCCTGGCTCTTGGGCTCCCCGCATCCCTCCTGCTACCCGAGGCAGCGCCCGACCGATGAGAGCTGCCTGCACAGTGAGGAGGAGCGTGTGGAGGAAGGAGCAGAGCCAGCAGCACCATCACAGGGGCTTTGGCTATCAGAAGGAACCCCCCCAGGAGCTGCTCTTGTAGGCTGGATGCAAACATGCAATATCACCGCAGCGGTGCTCACCCTCCTGAGGAGGCTTTCACCTCTCAGCCCCATGATTTGGAGGGATGGGAGGCACAGAGGGACCGGAAGGGCAAAGCAACAGTCTCAGCTGCAAAGGCAGTGAGCATCTGCAGGGCATACAGTGTCCCCTCACCTGGGGATGGAGACGAGGGGTCTGCAAGAGGCACTCACTCTGCCCCTTCAGCTGCAGCATTCTCGCTGTCACAGAAAGTTAATCAACCAAATATTGTTCTTTTGTACTTAATCTACAACTGCTTATTTTTACCAGTTATCCTAAATTCCCGTTCCCCCTCGCCCCCCTTCCCAGTGCTGGCAAGCTGCCAGGAGCCTCCCTGTTGGCCAGCAAAGCCTTCAGGTCTCAGCATCCCTCAGAGGCATGCGAGGTGGGGCAAAGCAAGGTGACCTGCCATGATGTTTCACACTGCCTGACACCACCTACATCACCAGCTGAGGCCAAGAGCCCTGCTCAGAGCTGAGCAGGTCCCATGGGCACTGTGCCGCTCTTGGCTGGGGCTGCCGGGTGAAGTGCTTCCCTTGAGCATCGTACACAGCCTCGGTTTTGCTTAGCTAAAGCAGCCTGGCTCTCACAGACCCCTCTCATATCCCCCAGCACCCTGATACTCCCACCCAGCACCTCTTTGTTTGAGATGAGGGCTCACCCCTGCCCAGTTAGATCCATGGTAGCGTTTGAAGAAGCTCTTTGCTGCTACATCCTTGGATCCCATTTCCCTGATCCACGTTTCCCTTCTCTCAGTCTGTTAGCAACAGATACATGGAGAGCAATCATCTCCAAATAATAAGCCCATCAACTTACAGCAGAACTGCTCATTAAGTGCATTACCTGTTGCTTTGATTCTACTAAATTACTTCCCATACTTATTCCCCAGTGGTCAGGTCTTCTCCGTGGTGAAAATGCCTCCAGCTTGCTTTCTTTGCTAAACTTCATTAGCATGCATTGTTTGCAAAGGCTGTTAATATATGAGACAGGCTCAAGCCTGGGGTGCTTTTTGAGGAGCAGCCCCTTTACCATCTCTTTAGCTTGATGGTGTGTTAAAAAAGATGTTAGTTTCTCACCTTTATCCAACTTTCTGTAATCATCACCCAGTTCTCACACAAGTCCTTTCTTAACTATCATAACCAACAATCTTCTCTGGGGACACCATCAGCAAGCAATTTGTGGATGTCCAAGCCTGTTAGACCTGCCACACTTCTCATGGTTTACAAATCAGCTATTATATTTGACTGACAGAGATGACAACCTCTTTAATGCCTCTTTTCCCCAGATCCTTGGAGACTTCAGTGCAATTCGCTGTTGAGTAGTTCAAGGCAATAAATTTTGGTGTCAGCAATTAGAAGCACTTTGCTGCAAGCAGCAGTGATCACGTAAGGGAGGAAAAGGCCCATCCCTAGCAAACTGTGATCCCTTGGCCCAGCTTCGTTCCTCCCATGGGCTGGTAATGAGCGACATTCTCCGTGTTCTCTATGTTTAAACTCATATTCAGAGTTGATGCAATTTAGCACCACTCCATTGCCTGCCAGCATATAGCATGTTTGCACAATATAAGGGAGTCTCTTTACAGACAGTTAAGTATTAAGACAGCAAAGTTGGCCCAGCTGGGTGGTGCACTCCAAAAGCAACGCCAAGTAATGAGTGGGAAGTTTGAAGCCCTCATCCTCAACCAGACCACGAGTGTTGCACAGCATGGTAACTCAGGAGCACAGCAATGCTAAAATAGCCTGCAAAATCAGTCCTTCTCCCAAAGCCTAGACACTCCATCTGTGCACAGACACTGGTCTAATTTTATTTTTTTCCTTCAGATTGTTAGTCTTCATTGATATATCATATGACTTTTACATACTTGCCAGTTCAGCCAAGGAGATTCTAGGTTAGAGCACATGTAATGAAATATTGGCTTTTTGTTGAGCATGTCTGAGCCTCAGTCTTGGCCACCAGCTCAGACGGAGGTACGTCCAAGTGCTGTCGTACCTTTTCTGCAGCCTGTTCATCTCCTTCAGCAGAAAACAACGGATTGAAAGAACTTAAATTGTTTCTGAGTTGAGAAAATATGCCCCCAACCCTCCTGATACTGTGAGTTGGTACTGGAATGGCAGGAAAGCAGCTCAAAGGGGGTATTTACAAGCTATGATTTTCTGACCCTGTGCCCCTTCCCATGTGTCCCAGTCCCCCGCCACCTTATCAGCTCTGCAGGAGTCCCTCTCCTCTTTTTCCACGTCTTTTCAACTGGAGGACCCGAAACTGGATAACTTACACCAGGTGTGTTGAGGGGAGGGGGAAAATAACATCCCTTGATCTGTTGGCCAGGCTTTCATGCAAGCTTTTAGACACACACTTAGCCACAGCTTAGCAAGCAAAGTTAGGAAAATGAATTCTCCTGGCTTCTCTGGTGAAGTCGGCTCCATGCATGTGCATTTCGTGAGTCCATTTGGCCTGTCCAAAAGAGCCAGATACCAGCCCTTTGTTATCAGCTGTGGGCTTGGTACCGCTGTCTTTTTCCTTGGGGATGAGACAATTTGATGTGCAACCATGAATTAGTGCAGGAAGAGGCAGAGTAAGTACAGTGATGTTTGGATGACAGACTCCGAATATGGGGATGGATTCCAGGGACCGGGGGGGGCTGAGATGTCCCCCCGACCTGCCACCGCCCCGGCACCCGGCGGGGACAGCGCGGAAGCGGCTCCCGCAAAAGGGGACGTTCGGCCCCATCCAGTGGCAGCTCAGCAAATTGCAGGAAAACGCCACTAAATTAGTTGTGCTTGAGGATTGGATATGTACATATTTAATTTTCTTATTGCCCTGCCACAGGGTTACCCATATTATGGTCTTTTGAAAATAAAAAAGGGTGCTGGCCATTTTTAGCAGCACAGATTTACACTTCTAAAGGTGAAGCTTAGAAACAGTCAGTTTCTTTGCAAGTTCAGTTAATTTAAGAAGTACTTTTTTTTTTTTTTTCTGAGTGCCACTATTTATAATAGCTATTCTTCACTGAAAGTGTTGTCAGGTTTGTAAGGTTCTATTATAACATATGTGCAATTATTTAGTGTAATGCTTAGAAATGTAGCTAAGATTATAGTATGTGTCTACGCCTCACACATACGAGCTTACAACTACCCTACGTACTGCGTAAGTGGGTTACCAATGATAAAGTTTTGGTGAAAGGCAAGGTTGTTGGTTTTAGATGCTACTGAGGCTGCGAACCACCCCATCCCTGACCCTTACCCCAGCACAAGCCAGGCAGGGAGCAAGTACTCTGCCTACACAGGTAGGGAAGAGTAGAGAACAGGCTCTGTTAGCAAGTCCCTGCACCCAGCTCAGCTCCATTTCAAGTACACTCAAGAGATCCTCATAGGACAGAAAGTCATTAGGAAGTCTACAAGGCACGTGCACAGGAGAAAAGTTTCCGTCAGCCCTTGTGTGGCTCACAAGCCGTGTTCCCTCCTTCACATGTCGATCTGTCAGGAATTAAATGGCTTCTTGGCATCACCAGAAGAGGCTTGTCCAGCTGGGAAAGCAGCTCCACTTCCAGCTAGAGATCCCCAGTTTAAACTCAACCAACCTGAGACAATTTGTGATTACCATCAGTATACTCAAAATCTTCCCCTCAGTTAGGTACTTTCCTTCTCCAGTACCTGTGAAGAACTTTGAAAGCAATTCTGTGTTTGAAACTGTTCATTATTTTCTTTCTTCTTCACCTTCTGTTACGTTCATTTAAGGAAATATCAAACTAAAACTGCTGCCTTCTGCGCAAATGCATGCAGATACCTAAAGAAAAGATTAGCTGATTGGTATCTACCTCAGCATGAAGTATCCCACAAGAAAAAAACCTGCACCTCTGCTATGGAAAACCAAAAATCTCACTTTTGTTGAATATTGATCATGACAGTCTGTCTGCTTTTGGATTCAGAGCACAACTTTTCCAATGGATCACACATACAGAAAGCCACCACGCCAGCCACCCAGCTGGAAGGACTCTTCCTGTTGCCTTGACTCCAGCAGCGTTTGCTGGCCAGCTCTGAAATTTAACAGAGGGCAGAGAGAGCAGGCCTGAAAGTGATGCAAGCTCCAGCAACCTCCACTGAAATTCAATATAATTCCAATAATCTGCTAAAAGGTCACTGAATAGTGAGTAATTCAGCACTCAGCCGATAGCAAGATGATAGCGTTCCTGGCACACAGCCTACGTGCGCTCGCTTGCTGAGTGAGGCCATTTTCCCTGAAAGACAAAGCTTGGGCTAGAAACACAGCCCTCTCACTGGGAGCTGGGATTTTTTGGTTTAATTTCATGCTAGAGCATTTCTAAAGCCCCCAAGGCACCCAGCTGGATCCTGAAAAGAGAAAATGAGTGGAGGCATACTCCTAACCACCGCGCCAATAAGTTACCGTGCATCTGAAATAGCAGCCAAAAACCAATAGCATCGCTGGGGAAAGCACTTGTCCGGAGGGAGGAAGCAGGGCCCCTATTTCTGGGTGCATTTGGGCAAAGAGGGAAGGTGCTCAGAGGGTGCTGTGACTGCACAGCCAGCCCAGCACCAGGTCATGGCTCTAGCCGATGCCCAACACTCACAGCATACCCACCCAGCCGGGGGGTCTCCAGGTGACCCGAGCCATCCCCCAGTGTCCTCGTTGTTGGAGAGCCTGGCACTGGCACCAGCATCACCTGAGCGCCAGATATTGCCTTTTGCAGCACCCGGGGTGATGCATCCTCCAGCGCTGGGGAAGGCAGTTGCTCTCCAGCCTGGCCACAGCTGACTGGCGCGTGTGAGGCATTTGGGGTCATATTCTCAGCCAGCGTCAAGGACCTTCATTCCTGTGGTCAGTTTTTGAACAAGGACCCAGTTCAGTCTGAGAAAACCAGCTGAGTTTTGTGTTGAGGCAGGACAAAACACACAACTGCTGCTTTGCTCTAGCAAACTCGCTGTTCTTTACATTCCCAAGGATCTCAGACAAAACCTCTGATCTACTGTAATAAATAGAGCATGAAAATCAGGTTTGGGCTTCAATTTTATCCATGACGTTAGCTCTGCCTTCCTTTTTTTTCCTCCTGCAGGGTGAAGTCCTAATGAAAAAAGCAAAAGTCACTGCTAATAATCTGGGTATTATTTTTCCCTTCCTTTCTTTCAAAACTGAGTAAGGTGGATTTCATCAAGAATTGATTTACAGATTGGAGCTCTCCTCCAAGCCCTCACTGTGCTGCTGGCTAAGGCACTGAGACGCTGGCGTCTCCTAACTGGGATCTTCCCAGTCCCCAGTGCTGGCAAGGATTTGCCCAGCTTCCAGATTCTCACCTCCTGCAAAGAAATGGCTGATAAAAAAAGGAAAATAAAATTTTAAAAATCTGTTGTTTAACTTTTTTTCTACCAAGAAGTCCCATTTTCTCAAAATAGAAGTGTTGCATGGATATTACCCACTTCTGGTAGTTTTTACAAGGTTTCTGGGGTCTGGGAGAGCACTGACATTAGATGTTTGGGTCACTCACTCAGGACACAGGACACTTCTCCTGCCCCTTTCACATCCTTGCCAGGCCAGGATTTTATAGTTTTTACATCCAGGCTGATATCCAACCTAGGCATCCAGGGTGGGAGGGTGTCTGCCATCCCTGAACATACTCAGCCATTTGGAAGCAAAGTTGGGATAAAGTCATAGTCAGGCTTGTCCAAAGCTGTGCAAAGCCTGATGGACTTGTCTCGCTGCGTGTTTGGCTGTACTCGCTCATCAAAAGCAAAGCGTGGCAGAGAGGCGTCTCGCTCTTGAAGGGGACTGGCAGCGAGCGTGGGTGGAAACACAGCCATGGCTCTGATCGGGTTATCAATCATCCCTTCCTGACGTGGCCATTGGTGCCACTCAAGTCGCTGCTTGACTGAGCATCCCGCAATTGCCAGAAAACCACATGGCCCAAGCAGCTGCTGAGCAGTCAGCCAAGCAAATGCCGGGGATGGCGAGGAGAGAAGCAAAGCCTTCAGCCACTTCCCCTGATTTAACTAAATTTAAATTTGATGGTAAGCTTTTTATTACCCCCAGTTTCATTGACCAGAGGGTTTTGCCCAGTTTGGATGGCTGCCAAATTCAGCCCCAGGGGGAAGCTGCCCCAAGCTCTGTTGAGGCCGGGGAGGATGGTTTTCCGAAGTGCAAAGTGCTGTGGGACTGTCTGTGCAAACCCAGGCAAGGTCCTGGCTTTGCAAAGTGATTTGTTGTAGAGGTCAGGGTCATCTTCTAATGCAGGAGGTGAGAATTAATGGTGTTACTTCAACAATATTGCGTGGTGGTGAATTTATAGTGTCTGGGTAGTAAAACACTCCCTGGTTTGGCAGAAGTCCCCCTTTGATGCTCATCTAGAGAAAGCAAGATTACTTTCCAGAAATTCATAAGCAGCAGTTTCTTTGCATCACAGAAGTCTGCTATTGCTCCAACAACATTTTCCGGAGGATTATTTTGCAACAACTTGCCGGATCAAGGCCTCTGTGTGACTACACAGTCCATTTGCTAGCTCCAGTGCTGAGTGCTCCTTTCAGCTCTGCTTTCTGTGGGAAACCTTGCCCGTTACTAATGCTTCTGACCTCCTGAAAGGCTGTGAGGTCCAGTGATGTCAAATGGTGTATAACAGCAAGATGTTATTGCAATTAGCCAGAGTTGTTAAGGGCATCCTGGCAGGTAATGAGTACATGACATATGTCTGTACAATAATTCAGCAGCATAAGAGTGTTGAAAAAGAGCTTGTGTTTTCTAAATGCCTTGGGTTTTAAAGAAGGGAATGAGACTGCAGCTGCTTTTCACGGAGGATCCACGTGAGGATGAGGTTGAGAGATACCAAAGCTGTGGGAAAGGACACATGTAGCCTAGCATCCCTCTTCAGCCGCCATAATTTAACACCTGTTAATTTCAGACCAAGTGAAGGCTGTCCTAGGATGAGCTCTTGCCCTGGAGCTAACCTTTAGGTGATAGAACCAGCCACCCTGGGGAAGCTGGGAAGTCACCACGGGAGGCTGGCAGAAGACCCAAGTCCTGAACATGCCCATGTGGCCAGCCATGGTCATGGCCACAACATGGCCATGTGGTCCAGCCACCACAACAAACCAGGTTTTGATGTGGGCTCCCAAAAGTTCCAGGATTGAACCACAATATGAAGTGTCTTCAGCTCCTGCTGCCAGCACGAACATCCCTGCTGGCTTCTCCTGCTTGGCACGGTGCTCCTCGTGTCAGCAGCAGGAAACCCTCCTCTCTTTAGCTCTTCTCTCTGGGTTCATCCAAACAGCAATCATACAGCTTGAGTGTGAATCAACATCATGATTCATCCTTCCTGCAATGTATCCTTTCACTGTGATTAAACAGCTATTCTGTAAGACATGAACTTCACTTAAGACTACATGGTTTATTTGGGTTTGGGAATACAGATGCAGTCCTTTTCAAACTGCCATGCCCGGGAGCCAATGACAGGATATAAAAATAGCTTATGCTGTCAGCATGGCTTTTTCTTATTTGTATTCTGAGTATCATCACTTTGGCAGGCACAGGAAGCTCTTCTTGTTTGCATTTTATTTTGCCTGCAGAAAATTTACAGTTCAAATGACTTCTCTATGCTTCATCAGACTAATCGGATGACAAATTGCTTGAGCTACAGTGAAGAGACCTTAGACAACAGAAAATTGTAATGGAAGAAAAAATTAAATGCCTGCTTTTGGTAGGAGCAAAGATTTTGCTTTCTACCAATCCCAGTGTTCGTGTTTTCCTTCTATGTTAGTGCAAAGCTTTGTGAAATGGAAATCAGATTATTTAATCTGATTACATTGATCTACAGACTTGACATCATCATTTCCTTCAGTGACACAAAGCCTCAGAAATAAAAGAAACAGCTATGTCCTCTGTTTATGCTGCCCTTCCTTCTTCCTCTGAAGCCTCATAAAGCATCCAGAGAGAGGCTTATTTTGTCCTCATCTTATTTATTGTTTTTGATGGCTTGCTGTTACCCTGAAAGAGCAGTTTAACAAATACCCAAAGATTTGTCCCTTTTTCCAAAGGGAATGGGGAGACGGGATGGGTTTTCTCTCCCTTGTTGTGCTGGCTGACCTTGCCTGGAGTGACAGAGCAAAAGCAATGAAGATACATTGCCCTAGTTTTCAATAAGAGCCTTAACACAGACTAAATGTCAGGTTTTGAGCTCTGAACTGCCCTTGAAAATAAGTTTGCTCTTAAATTTCTATGAAGTATTATTTTCCGTGCAAGGACTCTCTTCTGGGCTGGCATTCATTTTACAGGCAGAACTGTGGCACCATCTTCTGGATGACTCTTTAGACAATAAAAAATAACCCACCCTAAGGAGAAGACATTTCTTTATCATCCCTAACAATGAGAGCAGCTTGAATATTCATTGACTGTGCGCTCCTGATTGCAGCAGGCTTTAAATCATTTAATTATGCCATCCATTTTGGAAACATGAAGAGCTAGTTGAACTCTTGATTGCTTAATATTGTGAGGGAATACAGATTTTGCTTCTGAAAGGATATTTCTACCCACAGAGTGGTAACAAGAAGTGCCCCATATGTTAAACGCAGGAGCATACCTCTCCCTGTTGTGAGGTTACGAGCTCAGGCTATTCTGTAACGAAACAGGGGTGAGTTGTTCTGCCTCAGACTGTTACTCGTGAGACGTTTACAAATGTAAAATTGCAAGAGGAAAGAGGTGCAAAAGGAGACCGGACAAGCAGCTTGGGAATGCCTGTAGACATAACGCACAGCCCAAGCTCCCTGCTACAGCCTCACACGGGACTAAGGAATTAGAAAAGTTTACAGACTTCTTACAATCACAGCTTTCCTGAACACAGCTTTTAGACCAGTAATTACAGTTATGCCCCTAAGGCATCCAGCTACCCAAGGACAGCAAGCAGCTTTTTGGCACTAGGGAGTTTTAGGAAGAAGATGCTGATGCACAGCAGTTCTGCTGCCCCTCAGCTGCCAGTTCTGTGCATCCTCCCGGTGCAAGTGATTTTCAAAAAGCATTTTTTACTCAGGTGTTTGTGTTATTTTCAGCTGTCTTATTTGGTGGTGACCATCGAAAATGCTGTAACAGGTGAGATTACTGGTTGTATTCCAACTACTGACTGTGGGTATCCACCAATTTAATTTTTTTCTTTATTTCTTATGACACACTGACATCTTTTTTGATTCTTTTTGACTAAAATAAAAAGCTCTTTGGATTGTGTCTTAGCTGAAGACAAAGGACTGAGGGCTGCAGAGGCTTCTCACCCCTGCTGACTTTTCCTCTGCCAGTTACACACTGAGAAGGATGAAGCAGGTGGGCTGCAGCTTTCCCCTCTTCTGCCTCCCCCATCCAGATACCACATCCTGGAGCCCTCACTGCACCAGGTATCATATAAATCTTGCATGAAAGGCAAACCCAAATACCCAAACCATACTTGGGGCTGACACTTGATAAATTCTCTGCAGCCTCGGCCAGCATGAGGTTGCAGGCAGAGCTCTGTGCCCCTCCTGCCTCCCGTGAGCATTGATGCTGCTTTTCCTTGCGATGCAAATGTTTCAGGGTATATTCACTTGCACTGTCAGTCCTCATTCTTTAATCCAGAGTGCAAAGACATCAGCCCATCTAAAGGATCCTTTTTTCTATGTGCTTGAAACCATGCTCTGTACACAGGGAAGCACAAACTGGTAGCTCCCATCCAAATGACTGCACACATCATGAACCCCGAGAGCGTTATCTGTGTGTGCTGTATTGTGCTCCGCCTTTTGATAGGTCTTGTGTGTTATATGTCACCACTATAATCATGCCATTTATCTTGGATGAGTGGTAACTGGGTTGTTTTTCACAGATTTATATCATGACATACAAAATCATTCCAAAGGAGAGCCACGACTGGCGCAGCCTGACATTGATCCTGTGTGACTGAGCATCCTTTCACGGATGGAGACCTGCTACAGTTCCCAGAACCAGCAGCATCTTATCACATCAGATGAGATTTCTGGGGGTCAAATCTATAAGCACAAGAGACAACTTAGGTTGTCTCCTTCAGTGGTAGCTTGAAGATGCAGTGTCTTGCTTGAAACAACGCAGGGGACCAGAGACCAAACCCTGCTCCCAGGAAATTCATGGAACTTGTATCACCACTAGCGTGTCTGGGCTTGCCCTCACCCATCCTAGACGCAGGATGCAGGCATGCCACCACTCCTCATGCAATCCTTTCCATTCTGACCCACTCCATCCCTGCAGAAATCAGCAGCTGCTACTGCCCAGCTCACCCTGCTACGATGAGCAGGACCCCAGCCACCAAACACCGCCCACACAGCCCTGCTCCTGCTGCAGAAATCAGCTCTTGGAACTGCTCCAAGGTCCCCACAGGTCCCCACAGGTCACTACGTGCCACTTACCCCACACCGCTGTTAATCCTATCAGCAGCAGTTTCTTCACTCCAGTAATTGAAAGCACTGGGACTTTTGACTTGCACGCTGGGTTATAGAAAATTTTATGGCTAGGCATTAAACTCCTGCTGCGGAATATGACCTATGCCAGAGGAGAGTATCAGATATTCCTGCTCCTTTCCCCTTGAGGTTATACATGGTCAAGGTACCTCTGCTCTACTTCTCTGTCCTCAAAATTAGACTCAAGCTATGCAATGGAGCGCAGTTGTCTCCATTTCTCTCTCCCCCAAATTAAAGTCTACATCCACAAAATAGCTCCAAAGAGAGCTTTTCATGCCAGAGCTATAAAATATATTAGGGAAGGCATATGCGTAGTGTGATTAGAGTGTCTATACAATGAAAAACAATGTATACTTTAGCCACTTAGTATCCCTGCTATTATTTTTCATGCCTTTCTATGTCTGCAACTGAAGCAAAAGGGAAGTTCTTTCGACACACAAGTGCTTTGCTCTTCAAAGCCTCCAAAGAATACAGGTCCAGATGCTATGCTGTTGATTAGGGCAGGACCAAGAGCGTGCAAATGACATGTAAATATATTTGCAATCTCTAAATCTTGATGGTATCTAGTCATGTTTGGATCACCTTCTCTCTTTTGCTTTCCTCACAGAAATGTGCATGACAGTGTCTGACCGCACAGATGTTTCAGAAGAAGCTTTTATCTGTGCAAATTCAAGGGCTCCTTCACAAGCAAGTGTATTCTGTACCAGAAATTCTTACAGAATCATCTTTTCTCCCTCAGCAATGACACAATTCTCTATGGCAAATGCAACTGAAGATAATAAAATATGAAATCTGTTAAACATCCAGCACGTACTTGGTTTTCTTGGCAAAGCTTTCAAACAGAGCATTTTTGTTCTCCATTCCTACAGCTCCTAGCACATGACCAAGACTTGCAATACAAGTAATAAATCCCACCTCTGTTTCACTCAGACTTAAACACAGACAGCTTTGAAACTCATATGCTCAGAGCCAGGCAAGGTTTCCTTTAATGAAAAGGAAGAAAAGGTGAATTGCCCAGATAGAGGCTTTGGGCAGTATGAGGTTTGTTTGTCCATGTCCTCTGGGAGAGGCAGAGCGATGCTCCTGGAAGGAGCCCGAGACCTTGGGGTGGTTTGCTGCTGCTGGAGGGTCTGTTCAATACAAGAATATAGTTTTCTGTGTGGCTAGACTATGGACACCAACAGAGCTAGGGATGGTAGATGAAATGCAATGATCATGTTTGGCTGAGACTAAAAGGAGCTGTTCTGCACGCTCCAGTGCTGGTAATTAAAAATCACAAGCCTCGCAATGCTTAGGGATTTTCCTAGAGTTGTGGTAGCTTGAGGAACAATTTCAGGATTTTGTCTGGTGAAATGGAAGTTTTCAGCCCTCAAGACTGTCAAAAATGTTGATACCTGTATGTCCTAAGTTTGATTGTGCAGAATCCTTACTTTATTTTAGCAAAACATGTTTTACGGTGCCAGGCCTGTGGTTATGAACGATGACACTGAGCTCGTGAAATATACGCTAGATAAACAGAAAATGAGAGCAAGCTCTCCTGGATCCTCAAGCTGAAGCTCGGGTAAGTGCAAGAGCCCAATAAAAACTGAGAAAGGTGCAGACAGTCATACCCACACCCTGCTAGAGCCGGCAACGGCTGCAGAAAGTGACATCTGGTCGGGGATAATCCACCTTCCCCTACAGCGGCTTTATGCGAGGGAAACGCCGCTGATCTCGGAGGACTTGTTCCAGATTTAGCTCTGTGTGGGATCAGAACAAGACCGGCTGCAGCTGCTCCAGGCTGCCAGCCCCGATGCACGGAGCAGCCCTGGGCGGGTGCTGCAGCATCCTTGGGGCCAGCGGTCTCCCGGGAGGCTGTGGGTACCACGGGAGCAGGGCTGGATGGGTTCAGTGCCGTACGCTACACCGGAGTGGATGCGGCCAGGAAAGGACTTTCTGTTGGTTGAATGAACCATCCCCAGGCAGAAATGTGGTTGGCCCCGACTTCTTGACGTACATCCCAGCCCTGCAGCAGCAAACAGGGCTGGAAAGGGCCTGCGGGAAGGGTGGCGAGTCCCCGGCTGCTGCCGGAGCTCGATCTCAAACCAGTTGTTTGAAAATCATCCTCTGGAGCTCACATCACTGATTTAAAGCATTTGAATGGCAGCCTTCTCCCCCTGATCCTTTCATTGCTATCTGGGCACTGGTCTTTTTATTTGCTCTTTGCCATCCCAGACCCACAAAGAATTTCAAAACCAGAGATGGAAAAAAGCCCCCCCACAACCCCCTCCGGCACGGGGGGTTTCCACCCCCTTCTGCCCTGTGGGGTATGGCCACACAGCAGAGAAGTGGAGACAATCACTAGTATGGGTTGCCAAGCACGTCAAGGCAGTATGATGGCAACGCAGAGGAAGTTTGACTAAAAATATCTACCGTGATAAATTACACAATTAAACAAAAAACAAATTAATATTTATAAAATATTTAGGCTCCCCTGATTTTCACTTTGAACCTTAGATTTCCTTGTGAGCTCAGATTAACATGTATATATGCATATAATCAGGCGATTATTTGCAAAAATTATTCCCGTCATCATGGAATACAGGTAGATTTTCTTTTTGACACATTCTAGGTAAGGGGTCTGATTCTACATTCTTTATGCTGTGACAGTAAATTACTCTTATTTCTAGGCCCTTTTTGCTGTACCAGAAAAAAAGTGTAAAAGCTTTTGTAAAAATGAGGATTGTGAATAAACTGATTTGTGAAATGGAATTATAGTTCATCTGAACTATGAAAGATACAAAAAAATAGCTCAAATATTGGAGAAGTGACACATTAAAATACAAACCTCATGATTAGTTAACATGTATTGCTGCAATGCTTATCGCTTAGCAATAGTCCTCAATTTATGCTTTTCCCCATGATCTAAATGTTTTGCTTTTATGAAAGAAATATAATCCCAACAAACTGAGTTGCTCTAAAAGAATTAGATGAAAGGCAACTAAACCACCCCAAATCCAGCTGCGCTCATATTTGCACTGAACAGCACAGAGCAGATTTTGCACTAGATGTCCTGCTTAAAAGCCGTGCAAATCTTCCTAAAAATCTATTTCCGTCTCTTGTTACATGCACATAATTTTCATTACTGGTAAGAGTTGTACCAAAAAAATAATATATCCTTCAAAAACCCAAAGAATGTTGTTCTATTTTTGTTCATTCAATGGCTTAGTTATTTTCTTCACTTAGTGGCACAGTTTGTAGCAAGAGAGTTTATTGTAAAACAAAGCAAGTTGTCCCCCATTCTCATATCAAAGGAAAGGAACACACTATGAAATGTTTTTTGAAAAGCATTTTAATCACCTGCATCTTTTTAAATTAATCCAATTATTTAAATTGATAGTGTACTTCATACAGCACTGTAAAGATATGGCCTTGCTTTAAAATCAAAAAATCCCAATAAGAAGGCATTTATTATCAGCCTTTTCACATCAATTACCGTGATTTTTACTTCTGAAATGTAGCCACTCCTGTGGGTCCTGGGCCTGCATGCTCAGACAGTGAATAATGAACTTGGGGGAGATCAGCTCAGCAGCCTGGGGAGTCCTTTCTTTTGCTCCTTCAATCTGTTACCTGCCCACAGTGGATTTTCTTACATCTTTTCCTCCAGCACAGCAGGACCGGATCAGATACTTGTACATACACAGATACTCATCTGCTTCGCTTAAGACCTCCAGAATATTTTAGGATTAAAAAATTCATTGATTTAACAAGGTATTCTTCAGGTTTATGCTTATTTCTTCTTTTCCCTCCTTTCATGCATGTGATGGAGACAAAAGACCCCAGCCACCTCAGTCACTGCTGTCCCCAGCCTGAGCCCCGGTTCACCCCTGGGGCAGCAACAGAACCGGGGAGCAGAGCACTGGGTGCAATGCTCCTCTTCTCTCGTGCATGGATTTGGATTTCAGATTGCAGGTAGTCTGCATTAAACTCGGGAGGAGGAGAAGAAGGAGACCATCCTGGGGAGACTCGTGAGCCTTTTGCATAAGCACGGCTGCAAGTGCATCCACACCCAGATTATCAAACACTGCTGAGAGACAAGCCTGGGCAAAACAGATTTTGGGAAGTGTTCCTCTCCATCACAGCAGGAAAAGCTGTTGTCAAAACACAATTGAGCTTTCAGTCTAAACACTACCAGCACTGTCAGATCCACCCTCAGAGAGAAACCATGAAATAGCCTAAATTTCCGCAGATTATCTTAACATCCTCCCAGGGCACCCCCCTGTCAGGAACCGACTCAGCCAGACCCAGTTTCAGGTTTGAAGTGAAACCCCAGCACCAACCTCTCACCCCACAACCCCAGTTCCCCAAGGCTCACTCCCGCATCGCTGACAGCCGCCGGAAAGCCGGGAGAAAAGGAGCAGAGAAGAACCATGTGGCAAGTTCCCCAGCTGGGAAGTACCAAAATTGGCCCATTGAAGCCTTGATTTGACCATTTTTTTTCTAGATGGACAGCTCCCATACCATGGTACCTACCCAGAGAGGTGCAGCCAAGGACCGCCTCGAGGATGCAGGGGAACGGTTGCTCCTAGCCAGAGACTGTGCTTGGGACTTCAGTACATCTGCACGCTCGGGACACTGGGATAGGAGTGATGCTTTCTTGCAGGTCTGGTTTTGCTCAGATAAGCAGCTAAGCTCTGTCACCCTGCTCTCCAGTCCTTTCCCTGTGATTACACTGTTCTTGGTTGGCCATAACATCACACAACCTCCCAGATTGTTCAGGGGCACAGTCACTCATTTATCCCCACTGAAAATACCACCCCTGAGAGGGTCCATAGCCTCATCTGTCTTTTTGTGGCCATATTGCACCACTGACTCATAGCTGTCCTCCGACACATGAACAGCCAGACCCTGTTCTTCTAATCATACCTGCTGAGCTCCCTGCTTAAGGCCAGAACAGCTGGATTGGGTCCTTTGGTCACACGTGTGTCCCCTCTAGCTTGCAATCCTATGGGGAGACATTGCCAAGGAAGTCACTGCTCCTTTTAAGTTCTAGGACTGTCACCCACTAGGGTAGGTGTATGAATATATACGCATTGAACTTCTCCACACATCTCCAGCCCCACCAGGAAGTTCTGGTGTACACAAGTCATTGAAACAAACTATATAGCCTTCAGAAAGATCAGGCTGCTCTAGAAGTTGCTTCTGCCAAGGCAGATTTGGAGAAAAGCACTGCGATGTCACTACACCACCTTTTGTTGACAATAGCCTGGGGGGAAAGGAACCTTCTTGATTTTCTTCTCCAGCCTCCCATTCTTCGTCAGGCCTACCAAATGCTCTCAGACAGCCTGAGCTCATGATTTCTCTCAAATAACTTATTTCAGCCTTTGTTTTCTATCTCCCAGATGATTTTGTGAAAGCTGCCATAGCCCCCAAGCTCCTTCTGCACCTGAAGAAGTGTCCTCACAGGACTTCAAATGTTTCCAAAAACTGCATCAGAAAATAGAGTCAAAAGCTAAACTTTGAGGAAGAAAGACAAGAAATGATGAAATTCCAGGAGGAGAACAGAAAGAAAGAAGATGCTGTAGAATTCTCTTCTGTTACTCCCTTTTGTGTGGTTTTTTTGAGGTCTTAAAACTCAAGATTTTTCTCATTTCTAAGAAAAATTACCTTCAGCAAGAAAATTTCTCTTAGGAAGCACATAAACCAGGAGATGCTCAGCGGATCTAGACAGACTTTGGAATAGCTGAGCATATAAGTGTCTGATGCACTACTGCCTCTTGCAAAGACTCACCTGCCTCTCTCATCTTCCCCTGAAAAAAAATAGGCAGCAGTCTCCCTCTGGCACTATGCATAGCCATCCCCACCCCTCACTAATTGACTTAATGATGCCTCTGGGAGGAGCTAAATCAATATAACCCCACTGTCCAGGAAAGCCCTTTGTGTTTTCTGCTCACATGCAGTTCCTTGAGATTCTTGTCCTGAGGTCAGCTTTCTTTTTAATTGCTCTTTGGGTTTGTAGTTGTGTTTTTTAAATTCCTTTTCTTTTTTTGACATCCTACTTTTCCATTTCAGTTCTCACGCTGTTTCTCGTGGTTGGTAACACCCTTTCCCTGTGGCTTTTGTGCCAGTGGTCTCTGTCTGCTCTCTGTCCTGTAGGGTCCCCTGATGTTTCCCTTTCCAGCAAAGAAGGGTGGGGGTGTCTGAGTTTTTCAAAACAAAAGCCAATCATTTTCTCTGTGATTTCGGGGACTGTGAGTGTTTAGACAGTATTTCCAACCAGATGGGAACGCTAGTTTATCATGAACAATACTGGGTGGTTTTTGGTAAGTAATAACAAAGCCCTGGCTGGTTCTCTGTGCTTTGCAGTGCTCAAATAATAACTTGATCAGTATTAACTAGATTTCCTCCAAAACAAATAGAGTAGGGGGGGCTTTCCCCTTTCACGCTGTCCCTGGGGCGGAGGAGAGCCTGGTCAGGGTGTGACTAGTTGTGAGGATCCAGGCTCAACTCCACCTTCGCAGGCACCTGTGAAACTGCCCAGCCAGCTTCACCCGTGAGTACCTGGGTCCTTGTTTGAAATGAGGATGCAGCAGGGCCTGGAAGTCCTTGGTGGGGTGGGGAGGCTTTGGTGCTGCCTATCTTGGGCTGGTGAGAGCTGGTGCTGTGTTGGGGGAGCTGTACCCCTCCTTGCAAGTGCCTTGCAAGGGAAAATGAACTCAATGGGCTGTTGGAATTGACAGTAAAAGTTGTTTGTTTTTTTTTTTTTAATTTTAATCTTTCCACCAAACCTCAAAAAACCATGAATTTTTTTACTAGTTCCGATCTGATGCAACACAAATTTAAAAAACACACAAAATCCTGGGAGGAAGGAATGGATTTCAGTGTTCTCAACAGTGCTATAAATAGTATGTCAGCAACCAGCAGGACTACTGCAACAGCTTTAGCCACATGGCAGATCTGAAGGAAATACAGGTAAAGTTTAGCATGAGAAATGGATGTTAATTGTTATGAAAAGGAATGTCTCCAGTTGTTTTTCATTATTTTCTATTGGTTTAAATGGTTCTCTTTGTGACAGGTAATAAATCTTCTGGTTTGAGGTGCTACTGATAATTTGACTTCAGCACATACTGGCAAACTATTCATACTGTTAGCAAAATTTCCAATTAAATCCAGCAAAGTTCTTTATTAAAAACTGAATGTTTACAGCACTGTTTCATGCTCAACCCCAAAGCCTGAGAAAGCAGTTGGGAAAACTCTAGTCAGCTGAGGAAAGCAAAGATAACGTGAATTGCCTGCAAGGAGAACAAGGGTAGGGGCTGATGTTCAGGGATGTTACAGGCAGTTTCTTTCTGAGATCTGTAGGTTCTTCCTTTCCCAGAATTTACACCTGTCTATTCCATTTTCTCATTTTGATTCCCAAAAATGGGATGTAGATTGCTGCTCATTTCCTAAAAGTTTCTTGAAATCCTGATGCAGATTACAGGAGCTGGCACCATGCTTAATTCTTCTATCTACCCACCAAGTACTAATTAGATGCCTTTTACAAGAACATCCGAATGGGTCACTGTTTTTCATGCCCAGCATGGCCAGGCTCTCACTAGTGAAACCTGCTGAGTATTTTGATCTTATTTGGAGCATTCCTCTTGCTGCTGTGACCTTCCCTGGGCTGCACAGCAGATGATGCTTTGCCTCTCAGCCTGGCCTCATCTGCAGCCCTGTGCTTGGGGCACCTTCTGGAAAAGCTGATGTGAGATTGAACTTTCCCTGGCTGGAGAAGAGACTAAATTTTCCTCCCCTGCTTTGCATGAGAGCTCAGACCAGCAGGCAGCAGGGTAAAAGGCAAGTAGCATTTTTAAGGAGAAGGAGATCTTGTTGCTCTCTGAAGTGATGGGGCATCAGCTCCTGGCTCCAGGCTGTGGGTGCACGTGGAGTTCCATGGGTAGAGCAACGGTGTTTGGGATGGCTCCTTTGTATTTTTATTAGCTTCCTTATGTAGTTAGCTGTGAAAAATGCCTTCCAACTTGCAGGGCTGTGCTGGTGTGAATTTGGAGATTTCGGTGAGTTTGGTTTTTCCACTTCGTATTTTGGGAGATTTGCACCTACAGTGTTGTCAAATTGCAGGGCTTTAATCCAGAGTGAGGGAGGAAAAGAGATGTTCCCCTATCAAGGGCAGGACAGGGGAAACACCTCTTGGGACAGAGATGTGCGTGCAGTATGCCTACCCCATCCCTTTCTAAGGATATAAGTGGTATGTGTGTCCTTTATACCAGTATTGAGGGATGAATCATAGAATCACAGAACGGTCTGGGTTGGAAGGGACCTTAGAAATCATCAAGTTCCAACTCCCCTGCCATGGGCAGGGACACCTC
>NW_010108062.1:0-8027 GCF_000699245.1 Pterocles gutturalis | reverse complement strand
GCTTCTCTGGGCACCCTGGGCCACTGCCTCACCACCCACACAGGAAAACATTTCTTCCTAATATCTAGTCTAAATGTGCCCTCTTTCAGTTTAAAGCCATTGCCCCTTGTCCTGTCACTGCATGCCCTTGTAAAAAGCCCCTCCCCATCTCTCCTGTAGCCCCCTTTCAGCACTGGAAGCTGCTCTAAGGTCTCCCCCGAGCCTTCTCTTCTACACAATGGACAACCCCAACTCTCTCAGCCTGTCCTTGTAGGGGAGTGCCTCCAGCCTGTCCTCTGATCATCTTCATGGCCTCCTCTGGACCTGCTCCAACAGCTCGATGTCCATCTTGCATTGGGGGGCCCAGACCTGGACGCAGCATTGCAGGTGGGGTCTTGCAAGAGCAGAGTAGAGGGGCAGAATCACCTCCCTCAACCTGCTGGTCACGCTTCATTTGATGCAGCCCAGGATCCGGTTGGCCTTCTGGACCCGCAGTGAAAAGAACGTCCACAAAGGCAAGGGTGATCAGTGTTCTAGAGACATGGGAGAGCTGCAGTCTATGGGATGATCCTACTGGCCTTCAACTCAAAAGAGGAACAAAAAAGAAAAAAAGTATGAGACAAAAAAATAGGATAAGAAAGGAAAAAAAAACCCAGTGAGACTGCTCTCATCATCAGCAAGTATTCCAAATCCTCGTGAGATGCCAAAACAGCTGCCTGAACTAGGTCCTCCCCCCCCCATAACCCAATGGAGCCCTAAGCCAGCCTGGAAACCGATCTAGAACCATAAAGCGAGCTAGAATGATGTCCAGAGCCATAAAGTGATCTAGAATGAGCTCCAGAATGCTGTCTAGAGCCACAAAGTGGTGTAGAATGAGCTCTATAATGCCGTCTAGAGCCACAAAGATATCTAAAATGAGTTCAAGTGCCATCCAGAACTATAGGGTTATCTAGAATGAGCTCTAGAACCTGATCTGGAACATTAACGCTATCTAGAGCCATAAAGTGGTCTAGAACCTGATCTAGAACCAAGGGAGCTAAAAACTCATGAAAATTAATGAACTTAATCAAATAATAATTTTAAATAAGAAAGTAAGATTTCAATAATGCTCTAAAGCATACATTTATTTACATGCTCATCCTGAACTGATCATTTCTTTTACACAAATTTTAAGTGACCCATATAAAAAACTTAGTAATTACTGCTTATGTCAAAACTTTCTTTATCTGAACGTTTTTATTAACTTCATGACTCAAAGTAGAGTTTTGCCTTGAAGCATCAAACTTCGTAATTGACTTACCAGACAAATCCGTTACAGTCTCAACAGAACAGCCAAAGACTGAGCACTAATGGAGAATAAACACGTAACTCCTAGTGATGGTCACCCCTGGTTCAAGGCCAAGACCTGTAACAGAACATTACAGGAAGTTTACATCTGTTTCTGCTGCTTGCACTTTACACACTCAGCAAATGGAAGTCAAATGACATGCTAGTTTGGGGATTATTTTTTTTCTTACTACAGAGAGGGAAAAAAAAATGGAAATAGAACCAGGAGCGATTCAGAAAGAACAATTCAAATAGCTAAGCATCCACCATCATGGTTTTTGTTTGGTTTTATGTTGATTTTTGGGGGGGGTTGGGTTTTTTTTTTTGTTTTTAAATTAGAGCAGAGAGAGAAAGGTATTTTCACCTCTTAAACAGGGTACTACAGTAACAACTGTTGCAACTCCTCTGCTAGACAGACTCACTGCAAAACCATCTTTAAATCAGCATAAGCACAGGGAAATTTATCAGCTAATTTTCTTCTCACTTAAATCCCGTTCAACACACACATGCTTTTTTTCATCTCAGGTGATGGCTTCTTACAAACTTCTTATATTGACTTACTGCAGCAATAATCTTTAGCATCTCTTTTTAAGCAACTTCTTAGGGCGTTATCAACATTTTCAATCTCTATGTACCAAATACCTGTATCTCAAGTACTATCCTGCACACTTCTACATTTTTTTGTAGATTTCTAGCTTTTCAGATAGATAACTGTATTAAGGAAGTTTGGGTTCACAGTATTTCTCATTCAATCCTGGAGCTGGCAAGGTGAATCCTCCCCGCCACTGGCTACCCTCTAATATCTTACCCTGTGAAGAGTTTTTCTCATGCAAAACAGCAGCAAGGTGGGTTTAGGGGCTCTGATACCCTAATCAGGAACGGGGCCAGGGCACAGCATGGATGTGCAGAGGTGTTCCTCACGGGGCTGGGACAGCTGAGGACATTGTCTCCATACAGGACGTGGTGCAAGCACCTTCCGCTGTGGTTACCCCAAAGCAGCTTTGGTTTCTGCAGCTGTACCTCGGAGACAGTGCACTGACATTTTCCCTCTTCCTTTAAGAAAAAAAGAAAAAAATCTAGCATTTAAACATTTGCTTTGGTAAAGGATGTAATGGAAAAGTAGGTCGGATTTGAAGGATCCCAGCCCTGACAGCGTCCCTTCTAGAGCTCCACACCCAGGTTTTTGGAGAGAGACAGAATATGACTGCAGCGGTGCTTCTCCTGCTCATTTGTGCTCTTTGTGTTCCTGGGTACAAAAATCATCCTCAAAATGCGTGGGATAAATTACATCCCCATGCTTTTAAGGGAAGGATTTCGTTGCCAGCAATATATTTATGAAATGAAGCTACCCCTGTTCAGCTCCTTTGAGACTTAGCTGGGTTTCACAAGGAAGCAAGGTTATTTTTTGCTTTTAAACAGTCTAAGCTAAATTAGCTGGAACCTAATTACAGAATGCTTTTGATTAAAGCCAGACAATGCTCTCTGGAAGCTGGGATCAAAAATGACAAGATTTGATGTCAGTGAAGGATTAAGAAGGAAAAGAAAAATCATAGAATCATAGAATGGTTAGGGCTGGAGGGGATTAATTTTTAAAATAAAATCAGGAATCCCTCTTTGTACATGGAACAAAGGTTGCGGTGAAGTCAGGCAAACCTTTTGGACTCAGGAAAACTTGACTTGCAATAATCTGATTTTTAACTTCATTTCATGGGCACATAACTGAAATCCAAAAAGAAACAGCAAAGATGATTTCTGCAGCTATTCTTAGAGATCAAGAGAGAAATAATTGTAAGTCTTGTGTGAGATCTAGAAATCTTAAGATAGTTTGGCTTGTAGACATGATACTTTTGGGTCAGTACCAGCTGTGCAGCCAAATAGCTGTCTGCTTGCCTTCATCACTGAACCTTTAGAAAATGCTCCATAATTATTTTCATACCATACTCTGAAAATTACTCTGCTTAAAGAAATGGTGCATATTGCTAGAAAAACAAATGCTGATTCAGCAAAGCTCCTTTTAAAAATACTTTTGTACCTTTAGCTTAATAATGAGCAATGGCCTCGTTGCTCTAATGATTTGAATCCTGAAAACTTTTTATTATCTGGTAACATATTGAGGCGTGTCTTTTTTTCCAAGATATTTTGCTCTAAAACAAGCACGTGTGGGTTCCTGTATACAGACTTTTTTCAGCTTCTGAGGGTGGAATATTCTGCAATACTGTGGCGTTTTAGTTTTTCGACCATAACGTGTGGCAGAGGGGGTTGATATCCTCATTTGATGCTATCCTCTGGGCACAAGGAAATTCAGGAAATGAGGTTCCTTGGGAAATGAGGTTTCTGAAGGATTATTTCTAGGCAGTGGTGCAAACCTAGAATTTGAAAGCGGAACAAGGGGGGAGGTTCATGGATGCTGGAAAACGTGGTACAGGAGGTGGCTGGGACCTACGGGACAGAGACCAGTCTCTCCCACGGATCCCCACATGTTCCAAGTCACATGGAAGGCAATTCTTGGCTATCCCAAGGCCTCATATTTTTTTGCTTATCTGTTATTAAATTTTAGAGTGAAGACATCAAACAAATGAAGCCAAGCCATGAAATGACTGGCAATTGGCATTAGGATAGGAGAGTGAACTCCCTCCTGCCAGGAAAAGGTTAAAAGCTCCCTGGTGCAGAATACAGCCCCAGGGGAAAATATTGTCACCTAATCAAAATGACTGGAAGCTTTAAAAACAACAGAAAGATCCAAGAGGTGGCACCAAGCTCTCCCTTTCTGGGGATAATGCATTGCAAACAAATTTGATGGAGACCCCAAGAGGATGAAATGACCCTCGACAGTGTGGATCTTGAGAAGAGTGACAGGTAGAGTGTGAGACTGAGGCCTGGCTGGAGCTGGGAAATCTGGTGTGCTAAGCGCCATATGGTCCTCCTTGTGCGAGACCTCATTTCCACACCCAACTGCTCACAAAAAACCAGCACTGGTGCTATCACCTTCAGCTGCCTTAAACTCGCTTCCAACGGGGTGACCCCACCGTCTGGTCTGTGCTGCTGCAGCCTGGGTGACCCATGGGTCATGGCTTTGTGCCCTGGCACGTGCAAGGAAAAAGGCATTTTCAGCTATTTACTTTTTATAGTGTGTGTGCATGTCTATCTGTATGTAAGTGTATCTGGCTTACATTTAATGTCTGGTCCAGCAAACCAAGAGATTGTTCCCTACTGTTTCCCCATTAGCAGATGGAAGTAAGATTTAAACCAAAGATGTCCCAAGCAAAGACAAATCCGCACTGTCCTCTTTCAGCCCTTCAAGGCTGGCACAGCTCTGCTGGCTGCAGCCCTGGGCAGGGGCAGCATCACTACCATCCCCAATGTTAGTGTCCTTCTCTTGCAAGGACCATTTCTCTATTCCCACAGGGACAATTTGATCCTAAGCCATGTGCTCAGGAGCGGTGCTGGCACAGCCGTGCTTGCATCGATCTCCTGCTTGCATTGATCTGATGCTTTCCAGCGCTGCAGTCCCGGGTGTGGAGCAAAGGCTGAATTGCATTGACTCTGTGCTTGGAGGACACAGTAGGAAATGATTTGCCAGAGTACAGGTTCAGGCAGATCAGAAGAAGTCTAACAAGGATCTTTTGGTAAAGCCCTGGGAAGAAAACCTTTCCAAGGTAAGAGTGAGAAATAGGCACATCGTGATGCTTTGCCTACTGATATATAACATCTGACAGATGTAGTTCTTACACTCGCCGTTCATCAGGGAAGCTTCACACCCTCTGTACCCAAATGAAATATCAAGGTATGTGCCGCTTAGAAACAGGAGAGCAATCACTGTTTGTGGCTGGACAAGACGTTAATCCTCAAATGAGGACTTTAGCTTTTAAACTTGCCATATCAGGATTTGTGCCAATTAAATTTGTTTTTCCAAAGAGAAGAGGGAAGAGCACTAAAGCAATAGTGTTCTGGGGGGGACCTTGGCCCCCAGCAGTGATGCAGGACCGGCACTGCTGCTTCCCCTACAGCATGGGTGGACCTTCTCCAAGGAAAGGAAAGGTCAGGAGGCTCCTGTCTTTAGGGTCCACACTCATGGTGAGAGGTCCTGTGAGAGGTGAAACACTTATGGTCTCCCCAGACAATTTTTTGTTCATCGTGGAGGTTTGCAACTGCATCTCTAATGGCATTTTTTGATTAATGCATGTTAAGCACAGGCTCACAGGTGTGAGAACAGTGGATGTAATTTAGTATCTCAGTGTATCTGTTCTTGCTATATCTCCACTAATTGCAGAGATATAATCTCTGCTAGTTTGAACATACATTTCAGAGTGTGTTTTATTACATGTTATTGAAAATGTGGGGATCTTTAATGTCATTTGCAGAGCAAAGTTTGTACTAGGAGGCTCAAGAACTGTGAAGAAGATGCTCTTAAATCTAAGCTAACTGGGACTGTGTGTAAAGAGAGCAGCTGTGAAAGCCAAAGAGAGAGACACTCTATCATATTGAAGTACGAGTGCTAACAGCCATCTGGAAGACTTAGTAATGGCTAGAAGAGGCACTGAGCACTGACTATAAAATCAGTTTGCTGCCTATGGTTCTGCAAGGATTTCCAGCTGAAGGGGGAGCTGAGGTGGGGACGGCCAAGCACTAAAGAGCACCAAGCCAAAACACAACTGGGGCAGTACAAAGGGAACGGAAATACAGCACAAGGGAGTTTCTGTAGCTGCTGCAAGCCAAGCGTGCTGAGCTAGAGAGCAGCAGGGAAACCATCCCAGTCTTCAAAGAGGGCCCAACCTGCCAGTGGTGAAGGTCTTCAGAATATTTGCTTTCATTTTTCTGCCTTTGACAATTTTTGAAAGCTGAAGGTCAAGTGCTACTAAAGATCTCAGGATTATAATAGGAGATAACTAATAAAGGGTGAGTCAATTAGGCTTCCAGTTCTCCATGGCAGTCAATGGAGATTGGACATATTTTTTTCCAGAATATACTACCAATAAAATTAAAAAGATTCTCCACATCTCCCCACTCTACTGCTCAGTTTTGCCTTTGCTAAATATTTCTGTACTCTTTCAATCTTTCAGGAGGCTTCCAAACTGCTTCAATACATGCACAGCTGTAAGCCTCTCCATGAAAGAAAGCTATTAAAGGAAATGGCACATGAGAGTCACAGTAAACCTCAAGCAATGAAACTTCCTATAGACAAGAATTTTGGTGGTTACTTGTGTTGGTGCAAATTAACTGTGGCTGACATCAGAGCTGGAAATCTCTGGGAGTGAGCATGGTTACCCTGCTCTTCTTGGAGGCAGAGCTAATTTCTTCCTCAGATGTGAGAGCTGAAGGCAGCTGGCTCACAGTGACCCTGCAATTTGCACCGGGCAGAGGGGGAGAAGCTGTGGCTGAAAGTCAGAGGAGTAACTGTGTGCCCCTGGCTGCTTGTGCCTTTTGGAGACTCAGGGATGCTCTGTCCTTATGTCCCTGTGAAGGGACTCTGCCTACCATGGCACTAGGCCACCAGCAGGCAGTTACTGGAATAGCTGAGAAGTGTTTTGCATTTCCTAGATGTTATTTAAATAAATAGATAAAAACCTTACTTGATAACACTTTGTAAAGGAAAGTTCTCAATTTTTCTTTCCTGTTTTTTTTTTTTTTCCTCCTAAGGTAGAAAGAAAGGAGGGTGCAAAATACAACTGTTGGGTTTTTATTTCTTGAAAAAATGAAGTGTAATTGTAATTCTGACCTCAAAGGTGGTTTTGATAGGGTAAAAATAGACTATTAAAAAAAAATAGAACTGGACCCAGTCCCATTGCTGTCAAAGACTTCAGCCGGGTTTGTTGCCAATCCATGACTTTGACACAAAATCCTCTGCCTCAAATTCCAGTGAAACCCTCAGAAATTCATTCCCCCCACACACAGATCTTGTTTACTCCAAAAATACATTGGAGTTTTTTTAAATAAAGCTTTAGTCTGAGCAAAACTAATTGACTTATTAAACTTTTGCAGATGGCTGATTCCTTTCAGGCTGTAAAAGCTTCAGGTATGTTTTAGGCAGATATTGCAGTGCCTGACCTACTTAGGGGCCAAATCCTATTTGAGCACTGGTGTCCTTCTGGTGGCACAACTGGTTGTCAGGGCGGCAGGGAAGTGAATATGCAAATGTTTGCACAATCAGGGCTTAAATCTAGTTGCTGGCTATGTGCTGTTAAATAGAGTGATGAGTTTGGGCCCTCAGCACTTTCCTGAGCCTTTGCTGGGGTAGGACCTGGCTCCACTCACAAAATCCTCGTGGTGATGTTTTAATGCTACAAGGAACTGGAAATGCCATCAGCAAGCAAGGACAGTACAAGCGTGGATGGGCACAGGGAACTGCGACTCCTGCCAGGCTGTGCCACCCAGGATAGATTATCATTATTAAGGCTATGTCGGAAAATGAGGCCAGAACAACGGCAAGGCAGAAAACGCTGTTCTGCTGTCAAGGAAATGCTACAAAAGCAGGAAGCAGCGAGTACTGGGAGAGCTGCAGCCTGGGGGCCGGGGGCGGCGGGCGAGCTCACCCCGGGAGGGCGAGAGGGGAAAGAAGGACACGGGGCCATGTGATGCCACCCCCTGTCCCTGCTGCTTCCACTAAAATATTAACGGTTTATTTGCGGGCGGTGGGGGCTGCAGTTTGGTTTAGTTTTTGGGGTTGTTGTTTCTTTTTTGGGGGGAGGGGGGTGTTGGAGGGTTTTTTGTGTGTTTGCTTTTCT
>NW_010108061.1:35255-54629 GCF_000699245.1 Pterocles gutturalis | reverse complement strand
GCAAGCGCACACTGCCGGCTCAGGTTGAGTTTTTCATCAACAAGCACCCTCAAGTCCTCCTCCTCAGGGCTGCTCTCAATCTGTTCTCCACCCAGCCTGTATTTGTGCTTGGGATTGCCTCAACCCACGTGCAGGACCTTGCACTTGGCCTTGTTCAATTTCATGGCCCACTTTTCAAGACTATCAAGGTTGCTCTGGATGGCATCCCTTCCCTCCAGTGTGTCCACCACACCACACAGCTTGGTGTCATTGGCGAACTTGCTGAGGGTGCACTCGATCCTACTGTCCATGTCTCCGACAAAGACTTTAATCAACATTGGTCCCAATACTGACCCCTGAGGAACACCACTTGTCACTGGTCTCCACTTGGACATCGAGCCATTGACCACAACTCTTTGAGTGTGACCATCCAGCCAATTTCTTGTCCAGTGAGTGGTGCTTCCATCAAATCCATGTCTCTCCAACTTAGAGATAAGGATGTCACGTGGGACAATGTTAAAACTTTGCACAAGACCAGGTAGATATGTTAGTTGCCCTTACCTTGTCCACCAGCACTGTGGCCCTGTCGTAGAAGGCCACCAAATTTGTCAGGCATGATTTGCCCTTGGTAAATCCTTGTTGGTTGTCACCGATCACCTCCTTCTTTTCCATTGGCCTTAGCATAGTTTCCAGGAGGATTTGCTCTGTGATCTTGTGAGGCACAGAGGTGAGACTGCCTGGCCTGTAGTTTCCGAGGTCTTCCTATTTCCCTTTTTAAAAATGGGGGTTATGTTTCCCCTTTTCCAGTCCACAGGAACTTCACAGAGTGCCATGACTTCTCAAATATGATGGATAGCAGTTTGGCAACTTCGTCCGCTCGTTCCCTCAGGACCCGTGGATGCATCTCATCGGGTCCCATGGACTTGTGTACCTTCAGGTTCTTTAGGTGGTCTCGAACCTGATCTTCTCCTACAGTGGGCAGTTCTTCCTTCTCCCATGCCCTGCCTTTGCCTTCTGCAACTTGGGCAGTGTGGTTTCAGCTCTTGTCATGAAGACTGAGGTAAAGAACTCATTAGTACCTCAGCCTTCTCAATATTCTGGTTAGCCAGGTCTCCCGCTTTCTTCCGCAGGTGGCCCACATTTTCTCTAGTCCTCCTTTTACCACTGACATACCTGTAGAAGTTCTTCTTGTTACCCATTCTTGGTCAGATTTAATTCTATTAGGGCTTTAGCTTTCCTAACCTGATCTCTGGCTTCTCAAACAGGTTCTCTGTTTCTCCCCAGGCTACCTGTCCTTGCTTCCACCCTCTGTAGGCTTCATTTTTTTGTTTGAGTTTATCCAGGAGTTCCTTGTTCATCCATGCAGGCCTCCTGGCATTTTTTGCCTGACTTCCTCTTTGTTGGGATGCATTGCTCATGAGCTTGGAGGAAGTGATACTTGAATATTAGCCAGCTTTCTTGGGCCCCTCTTCCTGCCAGGGCTTTATCCCATGGGACTCTTCCAAGCAGATCCCTGAAGAGACCAAAGTCTGCTCTCCTAAAGTCCAGGGTAGCGAGTTTGCTGTGCACTCTCTTCACCACTCTAAGGTTCTTGAATGCCAGAGTTTCGTGGTCACTATAGCCAAGGCTGCCCTTGAGCTTCACATTCATCACCAGCCCCTCCTTGTTTGTGAGAACAAGGTCTGGCAGAGCACCTCTCCTTGTTGGATGCTCTATCTCTTGAGAAAGAAGTTATTGTCAGCACATTCCTAACTCCTAACTTGCTTGTGCCCTGATGTGTTGTCCTTCCAACAGATATCTGGGTAGTGAAGTCCCCCATGAGGACCAGGGCTTGTGAGTGTGAGGCCATTCCTATCTTTCTATAGAGGGTCTCATCCGTTTCATCTTCCTGATCAGTTGGCCTACAGCAGACCCCCACTATAATGTCCCCTGTCCCTGCTCTCCCTTTATTCCTGATCCACAAGCTCTCGATCAGCTCCTCATCAATCCCCAGGCAGAGCTCCATGCTCTCCAGCTGGTCATTGCACAGAGTGCAACACCTCCCTCCTTGTCTCCCCTGCCTGTCCTTCCTAAAGAGCCTGTATCCCTCCATTCTAACACTCCAGTCTTATGATCCATCCCACCACATCTCCATGATGCCAATGAGATCATGTAAAGTATTTTCTGAAATCAATAAAATTAGGCAAGATGTGTTGCACAGAAGTTACTTGTCATTAATGTCAGGTGATAGTGATAAAGAATCTTATATTAATTGTCCATGCGCCCATGCAAAAATCTGACTCTCTCATACAGTCTGAGTATTTCCACACATAATTAAGCACACACAGATGCTTGCAAAGAACCAAATTGAAAATCAGAAACTAAACCATAATCTCATTGATGTCAGCTGGAAAATTCCTGTCACTTCAGCTACACTGAGATTCCGTCCCTGGATCTGAGGCTTCCCTGAAGCTGTCTGTCTTTATTTTAAAAACAAAACCAAACCTTTCTCTGAAACTCTGAATATGAGAGAGTTTTTTTCCCTTGACAAATTACAAATGTACATCCTACTGACCAAAGCAATTTTGTACCAGGTTAAGTATATCATATGTCAGGAAAGGAACTCTTTTAAAGAAAATATTATACATAAAGGGTGTCCTTAAGACAGAGAAATGGGGACAGTCAGTTCCAAGGAACTAGAAAAACACTGAGCAATTAGAAATAGAAACCAGGCCAGCCCTCAACTGCTTGATTCCTAATTTGTGTATGGTAGTTCTTTCCCTTCCAGCTTTTGCCTATTTCTAATCTATGATACTGCAGCATCTTCAAAGCTTCTAACATGCTTCTTAAATTTTTGTTCAGTGAGAAATGTAGTTTAAGCTCTAGTTTAACAGAAACAGAATTACAAGAATAATTGGAACTAAGATTTTTTTGGTAGCTATTTTACCTTCTGTAACATTTTCCTTCTATTCAAATTATTTTATCTTTTTTTTTCCCTTTGCTTTCCAAATGGAAACATTGTCTGTTTAATAATATATAAAGAAGTAGATAAATGTACACATGCAATTATTTTGCAGTGAAATGTCTTCAGACATAGCTGGTGACAAAAGTTGGAGGGAAATGGGTGATAAGGAAAGCAATGAAATAACAAAGTCATCACAAAGTTTCATTTTTTTTATTTTTCTGAAATAACTTGCTGATGCAGGTGAGATTTGCCCAACAGTGTCAGCTGAGACTGCTGGATGCAGTGATGTTGTTTTTCTGCCTAGTAATTACAAGTTCTGAACACCCTGACAAAGTTTAAATTCACACGATCCATTTCAAGAGGGAGATTTTAATCTCCCTGTTAATTGAGAGGCCAGGCCACCCACTGCTCCAAATCAGAGCTTCTGCAGAACCTTTGGTTAGGGCTACTTTGCTTTGCACTTAAATATTTATATACTTGCTGAGAAAGAGCCCAAAACCAAACAGGAATAAGTGCCTGTATTGATAATTCCCTATTTAAAGGGAGAAGAGAACGACTGAGTGCCAGGTTTTGCTGTGTACATGTCTTGTTTTGGAAAAAAAAATGAATAATGTCAAACAAGGAGATAGCACAGCTCTCAGGTACTTTGTAACTCAGTTCCTTGTGGAAATTTTCGGTTCAAACCTGTTGTATATATATGGACATTGAATTTTTATCTTCCCTGTGCTCGTGAGTGCTCCATTTTCTGGACATCAATAAAAAAAGAATAAGTAATTATATACATTATCTGGCTCCACAGAAATAAATAAATTATTTACACTATCCTACTCATTATGTGATTCAGTTTCTGAACAAAAACACAACACAGTTTTTTTTTGTTTTTTCCCTTTTTTCTGATACGTATGCTAGATGACAAGATACTAAGGCATCATAACACAAAGTCATGAGATTTATTGGTTCAGCTCAAAGCTGCCGAAGTTTCCATACATCAGAGCTTTCAAGTAGTAGCGCACTCACCCCATATCATATCCATTAAGGATTTTTTTATTATTAAAAATCCAATAAAATATTTATAGCTCTGTTACAAACCCCTGGTGGTTAGATGAATGCAATTCTAAGCACTATGATTATCTAACACATATATCTTGTTTGGAGGTTTTTTGGTTGTTGTTGTGCTTTGGTGGTTTGGTTTGGTTTGGTTTGGCTTTTTAACCTAGTGAGTTTTAATTTCAGAGCTATCAAAATTTTCAGGCTATATACAATAAGAGGCTCCTGGACAAATGTCCATCTCTCTCCAGCAAAATTTAAATCTCCCTTAGGACTATTTGAATATCCTTTTGTGAATTCAGAAATAATTAGATGATCTCTTATAATGAAGCAATTTATATTAATAAAAGTCACAACCTATCTAATGAAGGTTGGAGGTAGATTCCCTCTTCCCTTGTTACCACATCTTAATGCGGCATCTTTGTGCTTCTGGGAAAGCAATTGGAAAGTATTCTCAGGAGTTGTCTGTACTAGAAGGAACATGAGAAGGTGCACATACAGGACAAATGCATGTCATTTCAAGAGAGTTATATTTTAGTGTAGTCAGCAGTCTTCATTCAAGAAGATAAATTTTGCTAGTTCAAGCATAGTTTTTAAGCTATGTAAACACCACAACTCCCCACAACAGAAGATTTAGATACTGATAAAAGTAGAAAACTTCATCCGTTAATGCCTGAACTACCAAGGTATTTATATTTACTCATGCCAGCAGAGTTGGCTTTTATATATAGCTTTTCAAGGTGTCTACAGGATCAAGAAAAAAACTCAACATTTCTGTAAGTGCTTTAATGTCAGCATTTATTTCTTTTTTAAGTTACTGTAGAAAATAAAAATATGAATTTATGCCATTTTTCATGTACCTTATAAATTATTATTATAGATTAATAATGACTTCTAATTATTCATTGTGTAGGTAGGACAAATTTGAGGAGATAGTATATCTATTTACTATTCTAAAAAACACCTGTACAGAAATAAGTACTGGTGCGGTAGAGAAAAATCTCTTTAGGCAGTTCTAGTGTATCTTTTTGTCAGAGCATCTGTACACATGGAAGTTACACCAGTTTAACCGCATGACTTTCTAAACTCATTTATGTAAGCTGATGTAAAAAAAGACAGCAGATACTTTTCAAAATGTAAGCTTGGTTTCTGTGCAGGTTTGACATGTTAAGGATGAAGGCAAATGACGAGACCTCTCACCTGGCCTGAGGTCAAGAGAACTGAGCAAGACATGCAAAAATACTGGACATGACATAAGATATTGTGTGAGAAGCTAACAAAAGTTTCTAGCCAAGAAACACAGTAAGACCTCACAGATTATTAAAGAGAGAATTGAATAAGAAGCAGTCAAACTGCTGTACACATAATTGAGGAAAAAATATGAGGTAGATATAAATATTCAAATAAAAATATTCTGACTTAGGCATTTCCCTAAAGTAACTCACAAGAACTGTCATTTATATGTCTTTCATCCCCATTCTCTTTTATTGGTCACAATGTAGAAATACATATCAGACTTCTATCATGGGCTCTCCTCATTCAGGGGAGAAACTGTGGCATCTCACAGAAAATATTTTGCTATCAGGAAACACAGCATAGCATACACAATATACGAGAAGTGCAAGACTCCCGTATTTGCTTACATAGCTACCATAAGCTTCATGATTACGTTTCCAAATGAAAATTATTGGGGGGAGGGGAGGGTGTCACCAAAAAAGGGGAAGCTTCCTGAAGAAAAAAAAATAATAATTTTTCAAACAGGTCTGTTAGAGATCTTGGATATGTATGTCTCGTTACAGTATTATTCAGTATTCCCGAGTTACTGGTCAGTATTGCAATATAGTTTATTCTAATACTTTTATAAGGTAGGGTAAGGTTTCTTTTCTCCATGGGAAGCTGCACCATTTGAGTTTCTGAGACTGAGCCACAAAGGATCAACAAAGGGGTATGGTTGCCTAAATAGAAATGTCTAACTTCCCCTGTTGACTGAGAGACTTGTCCAAGCTTGCCAGAGTATCTTTGAAAGGAGAGGTTATTAAGCATGTATCACTTAAGATCCAGTGCCCAACTAGATTAAGCTCTTTAAATGTCAGTTCATTTTCGTTCAAATGCCATTCTTTGAAATTACGGTGGCACTCCTGTATGTGACATTTCAGTGCGGAGAGTCACTATTGTGTAAGTAGAAATAACAGGGATCAGCTGGAGTGTAGAGGATGGTAGTGGCAGATGAAGCCTTTTGTTTTTGGGGTGTTGGTCAGGCTGTTACACTACTTAGCACAACATGAATATTTGTTACTGTTTGAAGCTGTAATTATCTTGACATGTGTCTCTGCACCTGTTTGGAAGGTTCCAGAGTTGACTACACCCTCAGCCGAGCAATAGCAGCTAATCTAGTGCATACTCCCACGTCACTATAATGTTGAATAAAGCAGATGGTGTAAGTCAAACTGAAAGTCAACGTGGACTGAAAACAGCCTTGTTTATCCAACATTTCGATGGAAGAGGAGTGCTCACCACCGGCAGCTAAAGGTCCACTGAGTACAAACTTAGTGTCAAGACCCAGATACCACTGATCTCCTTCCTGATCAATGCTGAGGCACAGTGCAAGAGCAGTGTAGGAAAGCCTAAGCCATGAAGGTTGTTCCAGTCAAGGAGATGGGTTTTTCTAGTTTCTTGTGTGTTCCAGGTGCTGAATAAGTTTACAGCCTCTACAACGTTTGTTCACTGGAGCTGCTTGCTGCTTCCCTGCTGTACTCAGCCTGCACTGCCCTGCTGGGGGGCTTCATCGAGACACTGAGTCCTGCTCTATACAAAACAGAACAAAGAAAATTTTAGTCAAAGACTGGGTTGCTGTGAGTGTGTGCACATATTATTTTTTCACTTAACCTGTTTGTTGTTCTTTTCCTTTTGGTATACTACACACTGTAACTCACACATCTAGATCTCCTGGTAAAAATGTCACTTAATACCTTGTTTAACTGAAGCCCTCAAAAGCTTTAGTATATTCTACCCTCCGACCCACCACCCCCCCCCAAAAAAAAAAAAAAAAAAAGTTAACATATGATTTAATACTTTTCAATTGAAAAACATTTTGGGGGAACAGTAAAGCACGATTAAATACTAAAAGAGTCTTATTTTACTGTGTGGTATCTCATTCAAAGCACAAACGTAGGAACTTCCAGGCATAACAGAAGACTATAAGATGAACTTCTGCCTTTCAGTTTTCTAGCATCATGGGGCAGTAATAGCAGCAGTGCCAGGTAATATGCATTGAAAACTACTGAAGGAAAAAAAAGTTTCATAACAAAAAGCCACGGCCCCATCTCAGATCACTAAACTTAAAAAGAATATTTAAACCTTTTCATAAAGCAACATATTGATTCTTAAAAAATAATACAGAACAAAGACTTAAACTATAATGCTGACAAGGAAGAAAAAATCAATAGCAAGCAAGAAACTCTATGCAGAAAGCTGCTGAAACAATGATACTGTGAAACTAACCATCAGCTAACGCTCACAGTTACGGCTGAAGCAATAAGGAGTAAATACGATCTTATGCCGATATACCCAACACCCAATCCCTTTGTTTTCACTGTCAATAATATTCAAAAATATCCAAAGGATTATGGAAAATGTGACAGTACAAATATTTGACATGAAAAATATGTAGTCCCCCTTCCCTCCTTTTTCCCCAGTTATAGTTTAAACCCATATGATACAGGATTGAATAGACTCAGAGGGAGATGATAGTTCATGAGTAATACTGTAATTTCAACAAAACTTAGTGCAAAGGCAGGCTTGAATAACAACTTAAAAGAACCAGATTTCTCCAGGAAGGCACTAAGAACCACCATTGACATCTCTTTGGGAAATTATTTGAAGGAAAAGGAAACTGAAAGAGATGGATCTGAGGTTTTAGCTCAATTATTTAGGTGAGTTAAAGCATTGCACCTAATGCAAAAGGGTGGGAAGTCTCTGAAACTAAAGAATGCAGAAAGTTATTTACTCCTATTCACGAGAAGCACTTGACTATGGAGTAATTAAAATGTATATGAAGCATTTTTATACCTCATGTGGGAAAGTGCAGTGGCTTGAAGAGGGCAGAGATAAGCGTTGATTGAACAATGAGCACGACTCTAAAATAATTAGGTTCACTTTCCAATTTTAGAGCTCTTTTACATATAATTTATCTAGATATTTATGTGTTTGATACATGCTAGTGTGAATGTTCATAGAAATCAGCATTCATATACTGTACTTCCAATGAAGAGATTTTTCAATCTGTATTCGCCTATAATATTTCTTATAGTAATCTGCATTTCACATGTATAAATGACATAACTAACCAGCACAATGCAAGCTATTACTGTTACAGTCAGATTCCTATTTGAAATTCAAAGTATACCAGTTACTTTCATAAAGAAATTACATATTTATGATTATGTAAAATACAAATAATGACATGTAATTTATTTACCTAATACCATTACATGAAAATTCTCCATTATGAATTCAAAAGTAATTTTATTGACTAAAATAAAAAATTCTCTCTGGAAAAAAGTGAATTTTGAATAACAGTACCTGGTGGGTATCATGAAAGAATTAAACAGCAGAAAGTTTTAATTATTGCTATAAAATTATTCACTCAGTACAAATGACAATTTAAAAATAGCATTTAAATTATGCAAATTTACTATGTGTGTTCTCTTCTGTCATCCTTCCCACGAACAATATTATTTATTGAAAAGCTTTTAATCTTTTTTTTTTTTTTCTTTTTTCCGTCTGAAGAAACTATATCTATTTAAAGGAACAATATCTTCAAGGCAGAAAAATCTTGTTTGTGTAGCAAATAATCAAAAGCTTTCTCACTCAGGAGTTCTGCTGGTCACACACTCTCAAGATCATAGAATATAATATTTGCATATTATACAAATTAATTTAAAAAATGAACTTGGTTTTAAAACATTTGAAATTAATTTTAACTATCTTCCCATATAATTCCTGAAGAATCTTCAAGATGTAAACTGCACCATCTTTCTAGGACTGAGACTTAATGCATAGTAAAATATTTAAAAGATTTATTTGTTTTCCTATTAAAAAAAGTCTTGAAAATAGTATCTTTTTTCCATCAAAATATACACTGAAATAGAAATGCATGACAAGTGACAAAAATGCCTATTTTTCACTAGAATTGTAATTGTCTTTGTGAAACGCAATATGTAGAGCCTTCTTGGCTTGCTCTTGCCTTTCACAAGTGAAAATTAGACATAAACCTATCGTCACCATAAAGAAGGAGGCACAGAATAATTTAATACTCTCATCAAAAGATGATGCCCCTTTTTACTTTTCTAGTCTAGAATTGCACAGGATTAGTATCATCACAGGTAAAATGGAAGAAGTTTGCAAAGATCCAAAACCATGAAATACTGATCAAAAACTGTTCAGGACTTATGAACAAAAAAAAAAAAAAAAAAAAAAAAAGAGAGCCCTGCATGCCAAAACATCCAGAGTACTCTCTAAAAAAGCACCAAAAGATAAGTAATACCACTATAGCTCAAGAAAATGATGTTGTGTGATCTGGAAATGACCCTTACTATCTGGAAGGAAGACTTAAGTAATAAAAATGGTCTGTGGTATAGGACACGAGCACTGGCAAAACAGAACAGAGTTCCATAGAAGTTCAGAAGCAGATTTTATATGAATACATATTTCCATTAATTTTGTCTGGTTTTATTTTATTGTCTGATAAGAGACCATGCATTGAAAAATTTTCTGGACCTGGAATATATAAGGAGATTCACATTTTAATTCCATAGTTGCTAGGAGGTGAAAATTGTTCTAGAGTATACAGAGACAATTTCGTATGCATGGGTGGGTTTGGTGTTTTTTTATCCTTTAGCCTTAGCAAAGAGACGGCTTTTCTGACTATCTGACACAGGGCAAAAAAAGGGAGATGTGTGGGATGAACTTTTGACTGGGTGCCTATTAAAATAAGAACATTTAAAATGTCCCTAGTAGAAATCACTACTTTTTAAAAAAATAATATTTCCCACAGATCTAACTTAAAAAAAACATTTTGCTGACCATGTGTTGGCACTATCAGACAGTCAGCCTCAACTGCTTTTTTTTCAGCAACAGTAAAATATACATTTTGTACTAGTGTTTATATCTCCGTTGTCCCAGTTAATACATCTTTCTGTGCTAAACCTCCACACTCTCTTGATAAGCCAGGCAGCCAGGATATGCAGCCATGTGTCTGAACCATCTCCTTCCACTCATTTTGCGGTTCATTTCAATTGAATGATCTGAAGTAAAAAAGTAGAAAGCTCTCACTGTTTTCTAACCTTTCCTAAGAGATGACCTTTCCATTAGATATGGCATAGTGACCTACACTGTTGGAAGCCTTTTAAAGACAGTTGGTTTGCCATTTCCCGAATTGATTTTTTTTTGTCTGGAAACCAAATCATTAGCTGTCTGCAAGTCAGTTCTTTGCTGCTCCTATCAAAAGCTTTGAGGCTCTTTAAGTGTTGGAAGTTAGCCAGCAAGACTTTATGTTGTGTACAACTTCTGTTTCAGAGCTCAGACCTGAATTCTTTCTAGTAAGATTACTGATATCTCAACTACTCAGTCTCCGTGGGAGTGAGACTCTGGTCCATTCCGGGAAAGGGAGGGAAGAGTGATCTTAAATGAGATTAACCATCTCAGTTCAGGAGAAACGTGAGTCTTATGATATCCCGATTGTTGCTTAAAGATGTCTGTTTTAACTGTTTGAGCCTAAATTCTTTATATTCTCCTTCTTTCAAAGTATTTGATTTTACATGAGTCAGAATCATATAGGTATTTTCAAAGAAAATGTTCTGATTTGTTCTTTTATCTTATTTTTATCTTGTTTTGGTAAACTCCTTTTTAATATCTCTTCTCTCTTTCTAGAAAAAAATATGTTTAATATTCTCATTCTTTATACTGCATTCTTAGTTGTACGAAACATAATTCTTATTGTTCATGTACAGAAAGCTGGGGAAAAATCCTAAGCCTGACAATTTATCTGCAAAGATATTAAATGAATGCACATAGGCCATACTGAAACAAAACAAGCCTCCTACAAACGTAGCTAATCATAACAATTAATGGCACAAGGTAGTAATGGACCCCCTCCCTTTCTCCAGAAAAAAAAGGAATGATAACTTACCCAGTGCTGTCTTTTGCTTCATGGCCTCCAGACACACAACTTTCATGCTTCCCTCTACAGCACTGTGGTTGGTGACTGGCAAAGAAAGTAGCTGTGACAGGTTAAAGCCAGTAAAGAGCTTACTTCTGCAGTGTAATCCTTGGATGACCATTGCATTTTGAATTTCCTGTAGAGTACAAAATGGCTGCAAGAATGAAAACAACTTGACAAGATGGGGATCTAGTCTCTGAAAAATCTTGTTATTTCCGTTTCTAAGACATAACCATATATTTATTGTTAATGTTCGTAGATCTATCATAGAATCGTAATAGTTTGGGTTGGAAGGGACCTTTAAAGGTCATCTGGTCCAACTCCCTGCAATGAACATGGACATCTTCGCTAGATCAGGTTGCTCAGAGCCCCATCCAACCTGACCTTGAATGTTTCCAGAGACAGGGCATCTACCACCTCTCTGAGAAACCAGTTCCAGTGTTTCACCACCCTCATTGTAAAAAAATTCTTCCTTATACCTAGTCTAAATCTACCCTCTTTTAATTTAAAACCATTACCCCTTGTCCTATCACAACAGGTCCTATTAAAATGTTTGTCCTCATCTCTCTTATAAGCCCCCTTTAAGTACTGAAAGGCCACAATAATGTCTCCCGAGAGCAATATACTTATTAACGTATGTCATTGTACATTTACATGAAAATGCTTAGACAGCAGTCTTAAAAGAAAAAAAAAAAAAAAGAAAAAAAAAAAAGAGTAACCCAGGGAACATCTGTGGTGATATGGAGCTGTGAAGAGGGATCAGTTGCTCACTGTTCCTTATGAATCCCAAACTAGCATGAGGTAGAAGTAGTAGGTAGCAAGTTCAGAAAGATAAAAAGCAAGTATTTCTTGACAGGCTGTAGTTAAGCTGTAAAGCTCCTTGCCTCAAGATTCAGGAGTGCTAAAATTCTGCAGGAATTCAAGGGGCAACTGGAGAAACTGCATCAAAAGCAAAAAGGACTGTGTAATTCAAAAATATGACCATTGTTTCAGGATGTAACTGGGACATCAGTTTTTGGAGGCTGGGAGAATATGAAGACCATCGTTATTTACTTGGGGTTTTAAAACATGTTTATATATACACTGTAATTTGTTCCTGGTATTTGCATTCCACCACTGCTGTCAGGAAAATACTGAGACAAATGAATCTTTGGTTTTATCCATTATAGACAGTTATATATTTTTATAACATTTAGTTTATCCTTAACAAAAAAACTTTATTGTGTGCAGATGCAACAGGTCGCATTCTATACTTGGCTTCATAATAAGTGTTTGTGGCCAATAGTGTATCTCCAGGGTGTAAAACAATTAGTTAAATCTATGTTTTTCATGTTCTAAAGTAATTTCGCTTTTAGAAAAAAAACAGAATTAATTGGCCTCTTTTATTTTTCATGTGACAGTGTTTAGAGTTTCAACTTCTTTTTCAGTGAAGTAGTTTCTTCATTGTGAGCTGGAACTGTTCCCAGTTTTGTATATTCTTAAATAACAAAACAGTGAAATTAGAATTTCATAAAATGGAAGTCTAGAAGTAAAAAGAACCCGACACAACCCAAAACCCTTTTTGGTTACACTTTTATTTGTTTAATTTCTGCATTAAAGAAAATAGATTTAACAGAAATTTTCATGGTTGTTTCAAAGAAGGCCATCCATCTAAGATACTTGGGGGAAAAAAAACAAAACAAAACAAAACAAACAAAAAAAAAAACTTGGAAAAATTTTGAAATCAGAGCAGATGACAGTAAAAAAGAAAAAAGAACCCTTTTCTTCTTTCCTTGAAACAAAGAGACAAATATTTTCTAATGTACCACAACGTGTTGACTCCTGAAAAATTCTGACTATATTTGACTGTTACTTTTTACTGTTAACCATTTTTACTAGAATAAGAATATTAGTGTGGGTTTTTTGGTAAATTGAACAGATATGGGCATGGCAAAGGAGTAGATGAAAATTTTTTGGTAACAATATTTTTTCTGTATTGATTTGTGTTCAAATCTCACTTCCCAAACTGAAATGATTAAGGCCATGCAAGAGTTTTGTCTTTAAACTTTCACTCATTTTAGAATAATTCTCCTAATTAGCAATATCTACTCTAGAAAGATACAGCATTCCAGTAACTTTGAAGTTTGTAAACCACCAACAGCGGCATGAATCATAAGATATACAACTTTCAGCATTAATTCAACGTTTGTGAAGTTATATGATTGAGGATCCTAGTAATTTCATATGTCTTTAAAACACATGGGCCAAGAACATCTGTCTCATGAACTTGAGTTTACAGGAAGATCTATTCAGTGGGTCAGTGAATTCTTTAGCATGCTCCTTCTTTTATTGGTTTGTACCTCAAGGGTACCTCATAAAAGTGTCACCACAATATCAAGAAAATTTTGGGACATCCACTTATGGATATAATTTGCTAATTCCTTTCTGATACTAAAATGATCAAAACTACAGGTAGGAACTTCAGATCACACAAAATTGCAAAGGCACAAGTTTCACAAGCTCTGTGGGATGCCTTCAAGTAAAGAGTTTACAATATGTATGGTACGTTATACTCAAGAAAAGGTCCAAAACTGACCATCTGACACTTGATATACAAGTATGTCTTCAGGCACGACAATGTGTGCATTCTTCTATACAGTACATGCTTTAAACACCGAGTATTTTATCCATAGGAACTTCTTTTTGATTTAGTTTTAGGAAATTTTGGGGGATCTTTTTTAACAGGAAATTTTCACAATTGCTTTGGAATCAGAACCTAAACCCTCTTATGTAAAAAAGACAGGCAATTGAAGTGTTGGAAGATGTTTAAAATATGTTCTACCTTTTTGGATACATGAACCTCCCCACCCAAAAACAAGGTGAAAAAAGGAGGGCGCAGATCCAAGAGTGTCATCCATACGTATAATGTATGTCAGTAAATTATCTGCAGGTGTATGTCTGGTGCTGCCATTACTCCGCCAGATGTAGTATGCATCAAAGCTGATGCAAAGATTAACACTAATGGATAGATTAACACTAATGGATGGAGACATAGACTGCAAGAAAGAGAAAGCATTCAGTGTTTTGCTGCCTGAGGACTAGCTCCTCACTACATACCCTTACTATCTACAGTTTATTTTTTCCCTTATTAGGTTTTACTTTTTCCAGCTTAAAAGCTTCATTTTTAACTTGTTTGTCTGAAGTAGTTATCTTAGCTTCCTCAAAATTGAGGTAACTCAAATTAACCCACTGATGACTCTTTACCATAAATGTGTTGTGTATGCATGATACGAATGAGCAACGTGAACACTCACATAGGTAAGCATAAACTGTATATAGTTTCAGCATACTGATTTTTTGTGTTCACTGGTTTATGAGAGTAGTCTATTCATCACAGGTGAAGCTCAATCTTTTGGGAAGTGTTGCTACTCTTTGTCATAACTGAAACACCTGTACAGTGGTTATGTCTATAGTTGAACATACATCATAACATTTATTAGTTTCTGAAAAGGAGAGAGACAAATTATCAAAGTATTTGTGTAACATCAAATCTGGACAACAGTTTTAAACAGAAATTACAAAGATTTTGAGGCAAACTTTCATCTTTCATAACAGTTCATTGGATGTGACAAGATACATGAAAAACAACAGAAGAGATTGAATGTTACCAATTAAACTGAACAAAATCAATTTTTTTTTTAACAATGAATCAGGAAGTGGTAGGTGGTCTCCTGTGGTTAGTGGAGCACTAACCTAGGTTTTAAGATATCTGCTTGCAGTTTCCACTTCTATGGTTTTTGTCTCTACCATGGACAAAGTATTAGTTTCTCTGTGACTCAGCTAAACCTAAAGGGATCGAATACACTATCTCTGATACTTATGATACATTTTCAGACAGAAAATGTTACACAGAAATATGTAAGTATGAAAAGCAAAACAACTTGTTAGATTTGTCACAGGGTTTTATTTTAGACTCCAATACTTCGAACCATATTAATGGTAAAAATCTAGTAAGACTAACATCAGTATACCTTGAACTATAATTTGATAGATGTATAAACAGAGGTATATTTGCTCCTGAAAATTTGCTGCTTTTAAAAAAATTATCTATCTATTTATTTTTATTTAATAAAATTTAATTTTAACCTTCGATTCTTGTAATAAATCTTGGAATGTTTCTGTATATGTATATGAAAATCATCTGAAGAGTAAAGCTTCGGTTTCTTCTCCTTAGCTGGGAAGAGATTGTTCATCTTCCTAGAGTTTATCCTCAGGAAGTTTTTGCTAGTATTAAACCTATTTTTAACTCTCTTAGTTTCAGTGGAAAATTTTTGACAATAACCTCTAAGTTCCACTCTAAGCCATTATCCTTCAGGCTTGAGTTCTGCCTGTTTAACGTATTCATAGATTTTTTTTTCTTTCTTTTTTTTCCCCTCCTACCTATAGTGTTACACAGATAAAAATATTCAGTTCCTTCCTTATACATAATCGATTCTATATTTATTATTTTAGCTACTTTCAATCTATCAATATATAGCCCTACATCTGAAAAGAAATGTTACCATTGGTTAAATTCCAATAATTAGAAAATTTAAATGTAATTATGTCTGATAACAACAATAAAGACAGAAATTATAATTTTTTTTCAGAATAAATTATTTAATGCATCTAACCTTTCCACCAGTCATCACAGAACATATTGCAGGTCAGGTCTTTTGAAATTCTGATTCTTTTTTAAAAGTTCGTAAATTGTCTTTCTATTGCATTTTGGATACACTGTAACATAAATAATAAATAATCATAATTGACTGTTGTGTATTCTGAAGGCAAATTCAGACCCATTCTTGGAGACTAACTTCAGCTATTAACTTTTTTATTATTATTATTATAAAGATACTGGCAAATGAAGAAGTGGACCGAAACCACAAAAATATTCCTATGGGTCACTGAATAGCTAAAAGATCAAAAAGTCCTCTGCTTACTCAGAAGTCAGCCCCCCGTTGAGACAATGTTTTAAAACTGTGTAGCATTAGAGAAGTTGAAGAGTACAATCTTTCAAATAACAGTCACGGATGCTAAAATAATTTTTGAGAAAGACAAAGACATGTTTTGTGTCTCTGCTATTTTTATTATTATCTCCTACTTTGGCACCACTAAATTCTTTAGTCTAGAAAGCATTAGGGAACAAAAAAAATAATGAGAAGAGGCTGCAACATAAATTAAACAATGTCTCCTATGATTATGACAGTTGAAAAATTTGTACTGTATTGACTTTAATGACCTACAAAAATTCAACATCTGTAGCAATCAGTTTTATAAACATATAAGGATTAGAAACTGTATTTAAAAAAAAAAATGAAATCACCACCTTCCTTGACTCATCTAATTTCTGAGACATCTGTCTTGGTATCTGAAATCCAAAATTACACTTTCCATTTCAGACACAGCTCTGTATAAATATAGAATCTCAAGTTCTGCTCAAATTTTATTAAATTTGAGTTTAAAAAAAAAAAAAAAAAAAAGATTAAAAGGACAATTTTCCATAAAATTCTTTATCCCCTAAGGAATGGCAAACTATGTGAAGAAAACTACAGCAAGCGTTATGATACATGGTGTTCAGATTTGTTTCAGCTGCAGTCTTCAGACTTGCTGTTAGTATGAGTAATTAGAGTGCTTGTCAAACAATGTTTTTCATGGTGCTCATGTCCCATGAATTGGGTTAATTGTGGTATTCATAGCAGTCAGGACAGGATATTACTTATGCTTTTTAAATTGTCCGTTTATCAAATTCTGGCGTTTCACAAAGGAAAGGCTATATATAGGGTCACATCCAAAATATCAGGGATGAGAGAGAATATATCTAGTCTAGTCCAGTACATATTAAATAAATTTATTCACCGTATTTCCTCAGTTTAATTCAAATCTGACCTTCTGTATTAGCCAACCATGACAACCATGAATAGCTAAAAATCCTAATGATATTGGGAATTTCTGACATCAACATGTTTCTTCTGTGGTGGAAAAAGACATCACAGTTGTAGGTTTTAAAGTACAATACAGCAAATGGAATTTGGGAAAGAAATTGTACTAAGGGAAAAAATGGCATTTGGGAATGAATGAACATTGGCCCTACCCTTACCCAAACACTGAGGCATGAAATATCTTTAAGGAAACATTTTAACTTCTGTATGTAGATGGTGGATAGCCAATGAGGGTCTTGATTCATAAAAACAACAGATGAACCCTCCCAGGCTCCAAACGAAACAGAAATTAGTGTCAAGGTGTTTGGTTATATTCATAAACACAGCTTTTTACATTATCCGTGTTTTAGTCTTGGATGAATTAATGATCAAAAATATTACACCTGGCATCCTTTCCTTTCACAATGTAAGATCAACATCAGTTTTCTTTAGGAACTTCTGCATCGCAAGGTTTTGTGCAAGCAGACCTTACATCAACGAATAAATGAACTCCTAGAAATACAACACAATTGCAGTGGAAATGGAAATTTGTAAGTTATCTAGTCCAATCTCCAGCCCGAAGGAGCATACTTTTAAAGATCAGGTTGCTCAAGTTTGTGACTAGGCAAGTTTTAAATATCTCCGAGGGTGAAGACTCTGAAACCTCTTTGGGCAACCTACTACAAGTCTTAGCCACTCTACGTGCAATATTTTCTTTCTTTGTAGACAACTGGAATTTCTGTTGCTGAAACTTTGAGTTGTGTCCTTTTGTTATGTCTGACTAGGAGCCATTCTTCTGCAAAACCTCTCCTTTAGATAGTAGATAACTGCAGTGCTATTCTTCTTGAGTGTTTTCTTTTCCAGACTAAACAAAACTATCTCTCTCAACCTCTTCATGTATCCTTTGCACCACCAACCCCTTCGTTATCTTGGTGGCCCTCCACTGGACTCCCTCCAGTTTGTCCATTATGTCTATTGTTTTGGGAGACTTCAAAATGGATGCAGCACTCCAGACATGGCCCCAAAAATGAGTAATAGAGGGGTTAAATCATTTTCCTTGTCTTGGTGGATAGGCTTCTGTTAATTCAGTTCTGGATGAGACTAGTTGTGTGTATCATTTTGCATCAATATTTGCCTCATTTCTCAACAGAAAAGTGAATATTCATTGAATATTTGATTAAAAAAAAATGGAAAAAACACCATGAAGTGTGACATGCTGACAACCTTGTTCTTTATGTATTATGAGCTATTAATATACATTTGGTATAATTTGATATGCAACTGTTTTGGGTTTTTAAAAATTTGTTTAAATCACAAAAAATTAAAACATTTTAAAACTTAGTAACATTTGATCAGTATTTATGCTGATCAAAATTACCTGGACTACGACATGCAGTTTTACTTTTAACTATAAGAAAATTAAATTTCTTGTTGTGTATGACCAAGTTTTTAAAAGATATTTATTGTAGAAAAACATTAATAACTGAAAATAGCTGCTTTTAACACAGATGTTGTACCCTGGAAAGAACAAGCATGACCACGAAGCATGTTAATGAGACAGTTGCAGCATGGTGGGGTTTTGCTACAATGAAAGAGTTAAAAAAGAAAAAAAATCTAAGAGTTAACAATCCAAAATGCAAAGACAACATAGTTGTTGAAGGCAGAAGTCAATCAGGTGGCATGAATAATTCCACCAATAAATCTAAGACAAGAAACTTTAATGGTTATGAACACATTTGGGAAAAAAAGAGGTTTAGCTATTGAATAAATATTATCCTGTACATTTTCCTGGTTTTAGTTTTCTTCTTTTTTTTTTTTTTTTTTTGCCCTTGAGAGTTACTTCTTAAGGCACTTAATTCATTGCTTAGAGGCAAGTGAGATTGTTTTATTCAATACCACACAATTTTGTCTAATTTTGTCAGATTTATAGATAGCGACTTAAAACACCAGTACATGTATCCTAAATTTTGAAACCAGACCTTACTGCAGAAGTCCCTCTAGAAATACTTCACGGTTGATCCTTCTTTGTCAACAGGAGGATGTACTGAAAGAATGCATCAGGATCTTCCAGACTGTATTCTTTTTTATTTTTTTTTAAACTTTCTCTTTTTTGCTTATTTCTATGGATGATGTGAGTCACAACAAATAACGATTTCTCTTCCCCAGATATTCATTCACATGTTTCTGTGGGTATAAGTAGAAAGTAGAACCATCTGAAAACAGAAACCATTTATGGGCTGGGGGGG
>NW_010108061.1:5758-35224 GCF_000699245.1 Pterocles gutturalis | reverse complement strand
GGGGGGGGGGGGAATGTAAGCCTTTTTCTTTTATACTATGCTTAACTTCGCCCAAGACAGTCATTCTGTTTTCTTAACCTTCTGTACCACAAAGTCTGTGGAGCAGTGTAAAAGCAAAATATACCAGAAAGATGCACACACTGACTTTACCGAGGGACCCATATATTAATTTGATGTATGCAAGCTAAAGACTTCTGTTAACAGATTTCACATACTTTGTTGTTACATATGTTATTTGATTAAAAAAATATCACATCGCCTGTCTCACCTTCCCTAGACTCATTCAACACAAGCTAACTGGCTGGAAAGAATGACGTTAGTATCAGCCTGTTTGATCTGACTCAGTGCTGCTCTGATCCGACACACTTGCAGGGATGGAAACAGAAGAGTTGCCCTGTTCATTGAAGTCATAGCTGCAGTGCTGGCTTCAGGAATGACTGTCTGGCATTCATCAGCCCAAGTCATAGCTTAGAAACAGGCAGTTTACAAAAGCAACGGAGAGTTATTCAAGTTAAAGTAACTCTTCCAATGATTTATGTTTAGTAATACTCAAACGTATTAGACAGATGATTACAAGTGTTATACATAGGCTATAAACATGAAGGCTTTATGGGGGAAACAGTCTCTGAGTGGCATATCTCACATTATCAGATGCATGAAACAATTTACAGGAGAAACATTTTACCTTTAATTAACTCTAATATCTTTAATCACAGTGCTTATTACTGGTAAAAAAAAGAGCATAGATTAACACTACAGTACTCATTCATTATCTTGAAATCATTTTCCCTCTTCAATAAATACTGAGGAAAAATTTTTTATGTTAGCTGGGGGTTTTTTTTGTGCCACATAAACACTATAAATAAAGCTATCTGTTTGACTACAAATGATCGCCATTATGTCCTTGGATATGTATCGTTGGGAGGAACAGTTATGACCTCTTCATGATCTAAATTTGACAACCCCAAACCCACCAACACTGAGCTGTGCAAGGACCCACTTGAAGTAATACACCACCTACAGAATGATCCCCCGTTCTCAACGTCTTAACTGACTGCCTGTTGAAGTCTGATACCCCTCCAAGCCATGGAGGTATTGCTATTGTCAACTGCTACTTCTGGACTTGATAACTAAGCAGCCAAATTTTACATGCTCAGCAAGGCCTCATTTGAAGCCAGAGGCTGAAGCAAAGTTCTAAGTTACTTCTAATCCTGGTGGAATAAGCAGTAGTAATAAGGAATAAGTAGGAATAACTAGTAGTGCAAAACGTCTGTGCAACCTCTGCTGCAGGGGAGTCTGAAAATGTTTTCCAATTATTGAGTCTACTCTTCACTTCTTCCATTGACTGTCTTACAGAAAAGCAAAGATCTTTTAGTGGAAGATCATATCATACATAAATTCTGTGGTATTCACCTTTTGCTACGTTTTTATGAGAATCATCCCTGCATCAACTGCACCGTATCTTGTTCAGCTCATTTCTCCCAGTGCAACTTAAAGCTCCTGTAAATAGCATTTTATTTTTATATCTGATACTCTGCTATAACACCTTCGTGGGTGTTAAAGCTATGTTAATACTACATGTTTTCTGGAAAAACATGGAACATATGATATGTGTCAATTTTGATTTTCTAGTCAAATCATCCTTAAATAGCCATTAATTCATTCATCCTTAAACTAAATTATTAAGCAAGGATCTTAAATGCATTCAAAAATGTATTTAATATCATTACTTGGAATAGCTTTTTAAGAACCACAGTTTAATATTGTTGCCCTTATGTGGTGGGTTTACTCTTGGCTGGGAGTCAACTCCACACAGCCACTCGCTCACCCTCCTCCCCCCACCCCATTAAATCTGTCTCGGCTGAACCCAGGACACGTTACAAAGACAATCTGTATTATAAGTATGATCTGCCCAGCTTTCTTTAATGATAACATTATCCTTAGCTAATTGTTTTTTACATTATTCCATGAAGACTAGATCTGTAGAGATAAGCAGTCCCAGAAATCCTTCTGAACTTTGTCAGTAATTATAGGAGTTGAATTCCATAGTTTCCATTCCTGTGTGAAACTCTTCTGTGTCTATGTATTTGGAAAGCGATAGAAATTTAAAAGAAGCAGTAAGTCTTAATTTTTCAGAAATTAAACAAAGATACACAAAACTCACAAAACATTTCCTACAGCAATATTGCTTCTGGAACGTTCCAGATAATTCCTGTCCAAACAGGATCTAAATGTTGGAGAGTAAAGATCCGAGCCTTGGCATTTAATTCTGGAGACTACAGAGGTCATTTTCATTTTTTCTTTAAATGAGTTCCAGGTACACAGAGAATATTCTGAATTCAGTTTCTGCTCTTCCAGGACTCATCCTTGCACTTTAAAATTCCATATTTCCTAAACCACTGCCTGGAAAAGTCACATCATTCTGTAGCAGGCAATCACTGAAGTAGCCTAAGGCCATACTACCAGAGCTTTGAAGATTAAAAGTGTAACATTGAACTTGATGTAAATGGAAGAGGGGAGAGCGTTTAGCATATGGAGTACTGTCACACTGAACCTTTGAAATAATTGTTGTGTGTATGGTAGAAGTGTGGTGAATGCACTGAGAAAAGCCTATGTACTGCTGTTCCAGGAGCACAGCAAGAGTTACCCAATGTCAGCTTCCAGATATCTACATCTAAATCAGCACTGGAAAGTTCCTCTGTCTCCTTTCTCCTGCATGAAGCACAATCAAATATTTAGGTTCAGGTATACCATACTATGCTTGTACGTTTTTATACCATAGCCATTGCCATGTAGAAAACACCTTATCCTGTGATCCAGCAATGTGTCTGTGGAAAATAAAGTTGTCAAATTTAGAAAAGATAATTAAAACAAACAAAAACCCCATGACATACCAGTAGTAGCTGATAACCTGTTTTGGATATTCTTGGGTGTTTTTTTGCACAGAATAGGTTAGACATCAAAAATCACAGGATCACTTTGACTGCCATTTGCCATGGCAGATTATGACATACTATATAGAGAGGAAGGAGAAGGTATTAACTGTGGATCCAGACACCTGTAGACACTTTTTGCCAACAGCAACATGTATGGATCCAGGGCTGATCTGGCTATTCAGATTTCTTCAGTGCTTTAAAAATTTATTTTCTGTGAATGGTCCATAAACTGTGAAAGAACCTTTTGTATCAACAGCAAAATAAATGTTCTGATAAGTGATCTGAGAATTCCTCATGGATAGTATTGCTGGGATTGGATGATACTTTTGTTCATGTTCGGGGAAAATTCTGTAGTACCTGACGTGGACTCCAGGATGTGAAGGTTGACTGTGTGTGGGCAATCCCATGTGGGCCTTGCTAATAAACTATTTGCATGGCCAAAATTCCTTGTGAAACTGCACACTGTGCTCATAAGAAATGTAAACTTCTGCCACAAAAAAAAAAAAACAACAAAAAAAACATTTAAAATTTGCAATAGTTGTGTTGCCAATATCATAATCTTGTGATCAAGCTAAAATAAAATCAGCAGATATAGTCATGAATGGTGCTGAAATGTAAGTTCTTCTTATGGATCACACCCTTTATTCTTTTCAGTTCTCTCTTCACCTTAAGAATGTTCATAAAATATCAGTGTTCCCTTATCTTCTATTTCGAGTTTATGGGCAAATGATACCTTGATTTGTTTGCCTTTAGCATTTCTCTTCTCTTTCTGGTCAACAATAGTGCAAAAGTACCTTAGAAGACAATTTAATTGCTTTCTTTCTAAATTGCAGTAAAAACAATCAAAAAGGAGCTGGCCCTCCTGTAAGGTACATCAGCAGCTACAGAAGGTTACAGTAACCCAAACACAGCTTACAACACATCGTTTAAGTGCAATGAATAATGGCACAAAGGTCATTAATATTATCATCATTTCATGTGTTAAATATGCTTTTCCAAAGTTTCCTTTATGGAGCTATAAGGCATGTATGCCTTCATTCTGCTGAAATGCTAAAACTTTAAGAACAAAGAACCTGATGCTGTTAGATGCTAGTCATTCAGCCCACCGGTTGTTGTGGATGCTGAGCACCTTTCCAAGGGATGCCTAGTACTTCATAGGATCAGTCCATAACTGAACTGCTGCAGTAAGCTCTTGGAGCTGTTGACATATAGGCAATAGAAAAATATGATAAAGTGTGTTTAGATGAAATATAACAACCTAGTCAGCTGTTAATACTGGCAGTGGTGAGTCAATTTGAAGTCATAGCTGAAAGGATTCTAGTACTAAAATTGAAAATGTTTTGGATCAATATAGGTAAATAAGAACACAGTAGACTTACAGAGGAACAGACCTCCCAGTTTTAAGTCTATGAAAAGTAAAGAAATTGGACTGTCAAGATTAGTCTGTTTAGTTGGCCCTGAAAGTCTTCCAGTGTTCTAAGAACTATTTGTCCTCTTTAGGGGAGATGTGCAAAGCAGCGTTGGCTAGTATTTTTATTTTCATTATATTTGTTTTCTTTATGCTTGACTGCTCTATACAATGCCGTTCCCTACAATACTGAGCAATCTAGCTTGCAATTTTAAAAGCATCATTCACAATAAATAAATGCATCTGTCAGATATCAGAGAGAAATACAAATATGCTGTGTTTTCTGTGAGAGAAATATACAGTTGAAAAACTCCTCGAAGCAGTTTTCTCCCAGGTCCATCATATACTCATATTTAGTAGACATTTTGGCCTAGATGGCTATAGATAGACGTTGGATTTTTCTATTATTCTATTCTATTAGAAATTCTGCATATTATATACAGGAAATAAATTCAATAGAAAATTGATATGAAATTTGAATCAAAAACATATCTGATTTTCACGTGCTATAACTTTTCTCTCTAATTTAACTTCCAAATATCCTTGTCCCAATTATGCAGAGCATGTGCCCAAGAGTAACCAGCTTCCAGGTGCCTAATGCATACACGCCTAGGATGTATGTGAATTGCAGGACACCTGAGCCCTTCTTTCTGCTGGCAGACACTTAGAAGACAAACAAACAAAAATCTTAATTTTGGCTCCACATTATATTAGACCCACAATAAAGCAGAATTCAAGAGGATAACAATATTCCTCTTCTCTAAATATGAGTTCAAAGCAAACACTGAATTAAAAGCCAGTGGATCACCTGGAATAGAAAACGATAACAAAACCAGTAAAACTGATGAACACTGTCATACCCCCATACTGTTTAATGTACATGGAGTTCTTCACAGTTTTAATTGAGAAAGAAGTATTTGTTTCAGAACTGATAGCAATGACACAGTCTTCTGTATGTACTCATTCAGGGAATTTCCACCACTCTGCTGCCCTGAGCAAGGAGAATTTGGATCCATGAAACAGTAAAGAGATTTGACATCCTAAATCTATTAGTTATATTAGGAACTGCAAGGTTCTAGGTATCCATCACCATGACCTTAATCCTTATTGAGAATCTGACAAGACTCAATGAAAGGAGCCACTATTGTGGCACTTTTTGCCCACTTTGTGTCCTCTCCCATTGTTGAAGTGGTCTGTCCCTGAAGTAACGAAGCAAGTATTAAGAGACTTATCCTCACAGGTATGATAAGTATTGTAACTTCTCTTTTGCATTTGAGGAACTGAACCACAAGTAGAGATAGCCACAAAGTACTGAAATACTTAGGTACATGCTCACCTTCACAGATCTGAAAAGCTTGGTTTACAAAGTGAAAGCAAAGAATACGTTTGAGAATTTGTCCAGACCTACGTGACTTCCCAAAGTTCACACAGATGGGTGTAGCAATGTTGAGTGCTGAACTCCTAGGGCTCCTGAATGCTGGTGAAATGTATTAACTACATGTTCCCCTTCTGCAAGTATGTAGAAAGATCTTTATAAGACCAAATCTTTGCAATAAAACTGTTAAAATCCATTGAATTTCTTGTCTGACAGTTATTTTATGACCTTTGAGATAGAATTTGATTGATAGCTGAAACCAGAACTAAAGTTATCCGGCAAAGAAAGATGAAGAAAAATCCATTATATAAAGTAATGTCCTCCTGTTGGACATTTTTCTGTTACAAGTATTATTCTCTCACTTTCTAGTGATGGGACAAACACACGCATCTTGTTATACATGTCAGATGTAAGGGCTTCCTCAAGATCATTTTATCTCTCTTATTATAAAAGAAGTAAATTCTACAGAAGAAAAAAAATGTTTCTCTTTTATTTTGAATAAACATCACCATAAATATAAATACACAAGGATTCAAACTTACTTCAAAAGTTACTTTTAACAGTATTTGATCTAAGCAGTCTAGGGGTTTTGGGATAATTAATGAATAGCAGATTTTCATTCGAGTAAGGTGACTATATTTTTCCCTCCCGACCACATCACATGCCACAAAAAAAAAAAAAAAAAAAAAATTAGGGCTAATTATTTTTCAAATCTTTGTTCAAAACTGCTTAATATTATTTTGCTATTAGCAATCGATGTCTCTATCCCTTCAAAACATGCTGAAAAATACTGGTGAGTTTTTAAAGATGTCAGAAGGTTACAAGCCACTTGGCCATCAAAGATTCAATTAATAAATCAACCCCTGAGTATATTTGCAATAAAATATGTTTTAAGTACATTCAAACATGGAACTTGAACCACAGACAGTCTGTAGAACAAATTTTTTTACATCGGGAAAATTACCCCAAACAAAAATCCTCACATTCAGGGAATAGTTTAGCCTTATAACTGATTTTGTTAGAAATATTAAGAAAGATAATAGATCCTGAGGCTTTTCATCAGAAAGAAACATTAGAGAATCAGCTAGAGCAGACTGTTTCCTTCCAAGATTAAAAAGATATTAACAATAAGGAAAAAAAATCAATAAACTGTATATATCAACATCATCTTGTTACTCCCAGTGTTGTATCTCCAATCTTTGCTGTGTTCTTCCTTACAGTTTTCTTTTTCTTGCTTGTGGTATTGCAGCCTTCTGTGTGCTTTCAGAGGCTCAAATTTCCTTAGATTCCCAGGTATGCTACAGGAAAGTTTTGAGATAGTTTGCAGTTTGGTGAGCTATTTTCTGGGTATCTTTTCCTGCTTCTGATCTGTCAAGGTAGTGTGAAAAACAAGGGTCAGAAATTGCAGAAAATTTATTTTGTTCTTTGCTGTTTAACTGAATGTATCCAACTAGCAGGAACTGGAAAGAATAAAACTCACTGAAAAAAAAAAAAAATTCAGGTGAATTTCATATGTCAATGCTACAAAAGTTACAGTGCTTTATTTTTCTTACTTTGGGACATTTTTATAAAGAGAAATTACTTAACAGAAAAAAAAAAAAAAAGAACACACAAAGCCAAACACTTAAAAATTGACAGCAACCTGATCTATTCTGTGTTTACTTTTTCTGAGGAATATTAAAAACTGAATTATGAAATATAATAGATTGTGTTTAAAGAGGGCTTGTTAAATGTAGTAGTTTTGTGACAAAAATTAGACCTATTCTTAAACACTGATCACCTCTGTAATAGATATGTAATTTAGATATAAAAAGTAGTACTAGTCTTCATACTGTGATGCAGTAATCTGAAAGTCCTGTGGATTGTTAGGTATTAGCAGCACAATCTGAGTTTTCAAAGGTAATGCTGTTGAAAATCTCTATTATCCTAAAAATAGGGTGTTTCTCTTGCTGTTCTTAGGCTTTGGCATAACACCTCTGTAGACATTCTAACAAATTGGAGCAGCTGTAGACATCATTGGGATAAAAAAATTTACAGTTCTCATTATGAAAACTGCCAAAAAGCAGAGTTCTCAAAATTAGTCAAGCACCTCACTGGTAGCAATGAGCCTTTACCAGTCAACTAAATTAGTTGGGGATCCTTCCCTGGTCCTCTGAGCAACTGTCATGGCAAAGTTTGTGTCAGTACGTTGAGGTTCTCATTCTCCAAAAAAAGCATGACAACCTCTGTGCTGTTTGTTGGGAATTGTCCTTAGTCTGAGCTAACTCTTGAGAAGGGTGGGGAAAATGCCAAAGCAGAAACAAAAATTGTGCCATAATTTAACTATTTATGAATTTCCGAGTGTGGATGACTGCACTGCAGAGCTCAGTCCTTTGCCCTAGTCCTGCTTAGCTTCTCCAACACATGTACAACACCAGTTTTCTTCATGCCCATCATGTAATCCCACTAGTTCTCAGCTTCTTAACGTAGTTGACTTTTAAGGTTTTTATTTTCATTTCATGTGGTAACTCCTGGAGCTGTGCTGAACCCCCTGAGAAAAACAAACAAACAAAAAGGCAAACAAAACAAACAACAAAACCCCCCAAAAACAAAAAAAAACCCCAACCAAACCACACCATACCAAACCCCAGACAAACAAAACAAACAAACCCTGCCCAAATTTCTGAATATGGCTAGAGAGATTCTTGGAAACATGACTAGTTCTCCTTTTATAAACTGAAATAACAGGAAACACATGGCATCAATTGCCAAGGATTCTCTTATTCTATCTCATACCACTTTGGATCTGCAATGTGTAAAAAATTTGAGATGTTTTTAAAATTCATCTTGGGCACATTATAAAAAAAATATATTAATAACAAATAATGCCAGGAAAACTGTTTATTTGTACTGTGGTAAGATGAGAAATATACAGGTACGGATAGATCTGAAAGGGCATAAAGATGTGTGAAACATAAAGTTTGTTGGAATATCACTGATGTGGAGAAAAGAAACAGAAATGGCACAATTATGTCACTGCTACGTACTGAACTGGTCAATAAACTGGTCTCATTACCAAACCATTGTCAAATACTGCTTGAGTTGAGACCACTTTGTCTGTGCCAGAAACAGTCTGGCACGTGTGGAGGGAGTGTAGACAATGGACTCATAAGATCCGGGAACAGAACAGCAAGTGATCCAAACTGCCCAGGTAGATACACATGTATCTGCATATCTCAGTTGGTTTGTTTGTTGGTTGGTTTTTTTGTTTGTTTGTTTTTTAAATCCTGCCACTTGATGTCATCATTGGATGTCTTCAGCTCTTGTACTCAGTAATGCCTGAAAATTCTCTTTGTGATGCAGCATACAGGCAGGGTTTTATCTGTCCCAGAATCACTGCTAGTCCCCACTAGTAATGGTTTCCTCTCTGCATCTGTGTAAACTGTATTTGTTCAGCTGCAGTTTGGTTACTGGACTCTTGAGGCTTATGTGGGTATAGGATACACAGAGCTGATATTTCTGGCAGTTCTTAATGCTACTTCCTTTGCTTTTGTTCTCTTTTGTTCCTTTCCAGCGAATAAAGCAGATGCTTACGGTGTTTATGTTTTGAGTAGTTGTAGAAACTCAACTGCTCAACTTCTTGTCAATGCTTTTTTCTCTGTAGCCATCATTATTTATACTTCCAGATGAATACGTGACATTCTGGAATTCTACAGCACGCAAGTGGTCAAGTGAAAATACATGAAAGTGCAAAAATCTCCTTCTGGGTGCTGGTGTATTACAAAGTCAAGTAACAGATATGTCTTCTCCAGAGCTATCTTCCCCTGGCAAATACTGAGTTTTCCACTGAGTAGTAAAAATAAGGAGAAGAGAGAAACTTTCAGTTTGCTACACTAAACAGAAAGTATAAAAAAAAAAAATAAAATCATGGTAGTCTGAAGCTTTTTAGTGCTGTGAACAATAATGAACACTGAACATATACGCTGTTACATAAACGTCTGACAGACCAATCTTAAGAAATTATTTGGACTTACTGACCCGCAGTAAAACGATGGGATTCAATTTAAGAAACATTGAAGAAGTTCAGATGTGAACAACTGAAGAGGATTAAATCCAGGATAACAAAATGGTCAATAAATAGAAATTCACCAAACATTCTTCCAATTCGGTGGAAGAGAATATCAAACTTTTTTCCAAATATAACTGAGGTTCACTAAGACTTTTTAGCATTTCTAGAGCATATCTTACACTGCATTCATTCTATGTGGTGTTTCATCAGTTTATGCTACTCATAAGATTATCTTAAAACTTGTAAGAACCGTGTATGACTCTCATTTACAGTAAGCCTTGTCAAGTGTAAAGAGGCGTTATTGCTTAGCAAATGCAATAGCAAGGTTATTATATATTGCCAAAATAGAGTTCAAAATGAATAAACTTTAAAATTGCTTCATTTATGAGCGGGAGCAACCCCTTTATCAAGAAATAGTACAAAATATAGAGAAAATATTCTTCTGTTATCATAACCTATATGAAGCATTTGTTAGTACTGAGAATCAGGGTAACAGAGATATACTTTTCCTTATAACATTGCAGAGATACAATTAATATCTTGAGGAACCGAGAACAAAACTGTAGCTAAATATTTATTCAGGGAAATGGCCTTATTTTCACACTGTTCTTTTGATTGATTCAAAAGCATCAAGAATGGAAACAATGTTGGCTTTAAGCAACTTTGGAGCTTCCTAGGGCTTTCCGACAATCTGTTGCCTACACAGATGTTAGCAGCTTTGGAGAACCTCTATCCTCTGCTTTCTACAGCTTTGTAAGAAAAATTACGACAATAGATTATTGTGCTCTTGACATGCACTGGTTTCATACCTGCACTGAAATTCAACCCTAGAGGTTCTGTAGCAGCTGACAGCCACTGGGAATACTTTGAGTGACCTGAATGGCTAAAAAGGACCTCAGTATAACCCTTAAAAATGCAATATAAAAGTTATTTAATATGTCAGACTTACTTAAGGTTCTTCTTTAGTTTCTGCTTATAACATGCTCAGTTATGTGTCAAAGCTATCTACTGACTACTAACGTTCCTCTCTGGAAAGATCCTGTTGGCTGTTGAATTTTCTCAGCATTCTCTTCCTCTATGAATAGCTGTAAATTTGACAAAGTTGTATATTTACAGCCCTCAAGAGTTTATTTGTCAGCTGGCTTTTGTTTTTTACAACTTACTTTATTTTAGACAGTAAATATTCCTCCGTCTTCTTTCCCTCTGTGATTCTCTATGTGACACAGACATCTATTTTGTAAATTCAGATTATTATATCCTGTTTGTATACATGTAGTTCTCTGCAACTGCTCTTACTGAAATTACTGAATATTAACAGTGTTATCCTTTAAAGTCGGACAGGTTTTTTTTTTTTGTTTTTTTTTTTACTTGAACAAACTCACCATGCCTTGCTCTAAATGTTAGTCCTAGAAATGTTGGACATTGATTCAGAGGAGTCTGGCAGACTGTTGGCTGGAAGCAAAGTTTCAGACAAATTCCCTTCTACACTCTTCCTACTCTGCTGCCTCATAGTGGAAATAGTAGTGAACAGGAAGGTCCAAATGCACCCCAGCACACCTCAGTGGGGCAGTGGCGATGGCCTTGTGACAGGGACATCGACCCAAGGTTTGCTATCACATAACCTCAGAGAATATCACAGCCTTCTTCACCACATTCTATTTCCTATCGATGGCAAAAAGCAATTCAGCAAACCTGGTATCCAATTCACAATCTTATACCAGCATCAGACAAACCAGATTAAAGAATGTTTGTTTTCTAATCTATGTTTTTTTGGAGAACACCTACCATAATATTCAATATGATAGGTGTCATCATATTGCCAGTTCTTTGGCTGTATCTTTTTCCATCTCTCCCAAAGACTGTACAAGGAGGTAATAACAATGAAATAATGTATATTTGATTCATCAGTGACAATTAAAGAAAGAAAGAAAAAAATAGATACTATGAAACACCATTGTGAATTCAACTTCAATGCCCTTGAAGCTGCACAGTAGGAACTGTATTCTGCACCATGAAAACTAGTTTTGAATAACTGGATACTCATTATCATTACATATTCTGGACAGTGCATTTTCTTGGGTTAGTCTCTAGTGATCCTCTTTACTTACAAAGATGATGCCATTTGTATCTGGCATGATAACTACCATACACTGTGGCATGTAGTTATTATTCTGGATTCACACTGGTTTCAGAAATGTAGAGCTGTGCTCTTTTATCTTGAGGCAAAAAAACGTCTTTTGAATTGGTTTTGTAAAATTTTCACTAAAACTAAAATGACATTGTAAGCAGTAGTGCTCTGAAACATGATTTTTTCATATCATAATTCATATATGTTTATAGTAAAATAGGGAAATATTTAGATTCATGCAGTGAAACAGGCTTGTATATTCAAATTTGAGCTTTGGAGTTTGAATAAAAAACTAATTTGGTCATGAAACATCCAGTCTTCTTGGGTCTTTAAGACAATTTCAGTGTCAAAACTATTTTCTACAGATTTATATTAAATCAGCCAGAGAAACGGCAAAGTGACTCGTATCACAAACACAACTCCAGAACTCCAGGTAGGAAAAGATCTGCTCCCTAGAATCCTAGTCACCTGTGATTACAGAAATATACTAAGGGAGAACAAAGCACCTGGTACATTTAACTAGAATTCACATTAGTGTATTTCAGTTTCTGTCCACATTTTGCATTGTTTAGATTTTAAATAAATCCGTTTTTACTTATTTCTAAATATGTCTAGAAGGGTGATGTGTCTAATCATGGGTTAAATCCACTGCATAATAGGACTGAGAAATATTCTCTAGTACAATAATACTACAATAGTATATCCCTGATATAGTTTAATATCCATCATTTTCACTGCTTTATACACAGTGGCAATTGAATTTCATTCTTAACTCAGTTAACTCCAGGTTACCCCATTTAGTTGATGTAGAATCTGTTGAAACATATCCATAATAAGCCAAAATATAAATACCTACAGTTATGTAAATATGAGAAATGCCATTCATAGTCTCACAGAAACTGGCATAAAGAAAGTCACTGTGAGTAAGGTAAGTAGTGAATCTGTATCTGTCTAGCTATTACTACAAAGTAACCACTTTTCTGGTTCATTTTCTCTCAGCAAATGTGAGATACAGCAATTTACTCCCTTTGGCTGATGGATATTCTACAGCACCTTTGCCATGGAGTAGAAGGATGCATATAGATTTTATAGCAGAGCAGCTGGCATGATGTAAGTCCACACATACCACACTATAATCTCTGGTTTTGCCATGGAGTAGAAGGATGCATATAGACTTTATAACAGAGCAGCTGGCATGATGTAAATCCACACATACCACACTATAATCTCTGGCGTAGACAGACCTTTAACTTAATAGAAGAGTTCCTGCTTTACTATGTATAATTTTGGTACAAGGGGTAATATTGTTTTTCAGTCAATTAGATCCTGGTAGCAGCTTTGGTGAACTTCTGCCATAGCATATAATTTCAGCAAAGCAGAATTGGCCCAAGATTTTATGTTATTCCTAAAATACTTTTCTCTGACTTTTCCTGCCTGCCTGCCTCCCTAACAATAAGCTTCTCAGGTGTGGTCACTGACTTTTCCTGCCTGCCTGCCTCCCTAACAGTAAGCTTCTCAGGTGTGGTCACTGACACAGACGTGGCAATGACAAAGGGAGGCAACTCTCAGCCCTTCCAGTGGCAATAGCTGCAGGAAGTCAAACTGGCTGAGCAGCAGAGTTATTTTTGATACCATATTATTTGAACCTATGTTCCAGTTTTACCAGATATATAGTAAAATTTTTCTTATATAAAATTGTATTAAACTCTTTGGAATGGTGTTGATTTCAAAATTTCATTAATTAGTGAGCCACACCTGAGGGAAAATCTACCCAGACTTAGCTGAACTTCCATTTCATTGGAAGATATAATTCAAACCAAATTTCAAAATTTCCTTTAAATCAGGACTGAGAGATGTAATCCTGATCTTAACGAAGTCAGCAACAAAATCCCTCTTGCCTTCCAGGTGAAGCCTGGATTTCACACCTGGTGGTAGTTTTGAACTGAGTGTGTAAATTAAAACTTAAAATTACTTTTGTTTTCTGTTTGTTTCTTTGGTATTTTTTCCTCCTAGCTTTATCTTTTTATGTCATTAGGGAATGACTTTGGAAACTTCTCTCGTGTTTAAGGAAAGTCTTTCTGGGCTTATGCACATACCATAGCAATATCAGTTTATATATCATCCTTCCCCAACCATAGGAAGTAGAAGGGAATTGGCTCTCCTCTGGAATTCAGTCAAATCTTGTCTAGCGAACAAGTCTTCCAGTTCCACCTACTCCCCTGTCTCCTGGCAGAGATGACAAAAATGCTGAGAGCCAAACACACATAAAAATATTAGCAGAACTAGAAGGATCTCAGAGGGAAAAGGAATACTAAGATGTTTAGTCTAGGATTGATATCTTGTTATGTTTGAAAAGAGATCAGAAAATATAGGAATGAAAATACAAAAGCAAAGGACTGTACACACAGTGTAAAAAATGAAAAAAAGATTCAGACACACAACAGAGAAAATAGAACTTTTTCCCTTATATAGTCTTACACTGACTCAAGTATGATATGAAGTTAACCTCAGTGTGACACACTCTGAATGCCTGAGATAATAATTTTTTTTCTGTTATACCTTTGTGACTGACAAACAATTTGAACTTATTTTCTTTTTTTTTTTTTTCCCTGTGAGAGCATTTCTAAATTGTACCCCTCATAAAGCCTGCATCTTGCCAAGAGATTTCTGTGGACTTGGGTGTTGTCTGTTTGTTTGTTTCTTTGTTTACTTGTTTGTTTTTTCTTTTATTCTTTTTTTTTTTTTTGTTCAATATATTGTTAGTGTAGAGATTTCTTTGTATATTGTCAGTTCCAGGCTACTTAAACTTATTTCCACTTTTATACAAGAATTCACTATATACCTGGAGAAGACGTTACCAAAATTTATAACCTCCTAGAAGGGCAAAATATTTTAAATGTATCTAAAAAAGCTACTATTATGCATTTAATTTTTTTTCAATGAATATTCAGAAAACTGGAATTAACTACAGCAGAAGAAATTAATGGCAGGCAATTTGCTTCTTTTTACAATTGGTTCCTTAGATTATGCATTAAGGATGTTCCATGGTAATTACTAATACAGTATCCTTCTGTATGATTACACATTTTCTGCATCTGGGCAAGTATATGTAACACATTCTGAATATTGTGAGAGCCGCCTGTTCTTATGACTCATCTGAATGTGGCAGTCTGAATTCCCATAAAGTTGTTCACTGATCCATGCTTAACGCATGCAAATCACAGGAAGTCACAGCGACGTTGATGTTTCTGCATCTTCATGCCAGAATGCTCTGTTGAGCCTTGGCTTGTTTACTACTGAATTCCCTTCAAAGAGCAGACTTGAGTATACAAACAATGAAGACCTTAATATATAATTAATGTGCTTTCTAATTAAATAGTTAGAAAGAATGTTGTAATGTTTCAATTAAGAGTATAGAAAATAATTAATTATCATCTTAAATGCTTAATGTGAGCATACCAATTAACAAAATGCCACTTCCATAATTTAAAAATTGTGCTTGTCCCAATTTCAAAAGAACTATAAATTTTTAGTGGTAAATTTTATTTTTTTTTCAAGGCAGGGCTTTTTTTTTTTTTTTTCCCCAAGATGAGGACCTGTTAAGTTTATCAATATAGGTATGGTCTTTTGAGTCTAACTAATTCCATACACATATAAACCAGTATAGTATAAACCAGTATAATAATTTTCCTTTAAAAAAATCCCCACCAACTATTTTTTTTTTATCATAAAACTTATTTGGAAGTAAATGGTGTAAAATTCCCTTGTTTATTACCGTTTCAAGGATATTTACTTTTTTTATTAAGTGATATGCTTTAGATATATGATCAATGCATTTAATTTCCTCTGGCTAACAAGAGGTAAAATGGTATTAAAGTCCCTGTAACTAAACTGTCAATTCCATCTAGATTTTAGCCTTTGAAGAAATGTTTTGAGTCTCAGCTCTAAACATTGTAAGACACTGGAGACAGCTCAGAGCCACAACAGTTTAGCAAGGAGCAGGGTGGAAGACTCTTTAAAACATTTGGATTTCTTCAAGAGTTGTTACTTGAAATTCATTGTTGGCTTTTTTCCTCTTCTTTAGTATTAGCAATAAGGTAACCCAATGCCCAACAATGAGTAATAACAGCAGTCCAGGTCAAGGGTGGGATGGATGGCAGTATTTGCAGTTATTGTCTGTGTCTGTGAAAATAAGCCTGGCATTTTCTACTCATTGCATTCAAAAGTAATAAATATTTCCTGCAATGCAATATAAGATTGGTAAAGTTTAGAAATATATTCTTTAGATCGCAATAAGGTAACCCAATGCCCAACAATGAGTAATAACAGCAGTCCAGGTCAAGGGTGGGATGGATGGCAGTATTTGCAGTTATTGTCTGTGTCTGTGAAAATAAGCCTGGCATTTTCTACTCATTGCATTCAAAAGTAATAAATATTTCCTGCAATGATCCTTTAGATCATTGTGGTGATAGTGTCAATAGAGGCTAGAAGTACATTTTAGGGATCACCACAACACTGCTGGAAAAGGAGAAAAAAAATAAAAATTGATGTTTAAAATAAGAACAGAATGCCATATTTAGGTACACCAGTGGAAGTCAGCTAGACTATCACAGACCACATTACCTTATGTTTAGAAAAAGACAATGGAAGTTCAAGTTTTGTGAGTTCTCCAATGTCTAGACAACATGAAATTGAAGCTCCTGTACAAGATCCCTCCAGAAGAGGCTAGCCTGATGCTTTTAATCCTGAATGGAAAGAATGCAGCAGAAAAGAATAAAAAATTGTTGGGTACTCATCTTGTGAACCTCTGAAAATACAAAGTTTGAAGAGCTGGATCTCTGGAATGTAATGCAAAGGACTTCTTGAAAGCAATACATAAGTTAGCCCTTCATTCATTCTGTAAAACAGTTTATGACTTGCTTATTTCTGTAAATACAATATAGGCAGATTGTTTTTCTGAGGAGTGTCATGCATTATTTCAAGACATAAAGTCTAAGAGTATTAATTATAAATGTCACCCTAAATTAATAATAGACCTAACAATAACGGTAAACAAACCAAGCATTTACTATTTTAATGGAGCATTGTGAATCAGTACGTAGGTTACTGCCTTTCAGAGTTATTTAACACTGACCAAGGTTATATGCATTATAACTGTTATGAAACTAATGTAATTATGTCATAGTTTTAGTGCAACCACAGTACCTATGTTTAGAGGATAATTCAAATGACAGTTTGTTTGCACATTATGAATACTCTAGCCCTCCTTCTGTGCCACTCTGATTTACTATAGAAAAGCCTTCATGTGTAAGAAGTATTCAAATACACATGGGATTTCTCTTCATATCATATATGTTTGATTTTCCAGTGCTTAATACTGAACAGTGTAGCACAAAACATAACCCACTATGCTTAATTTCCTGTACAAGGTTCCCTTTAACTTTTCACTGCATGACTGGTTGGAATGTGCAAATTATAACCTGCAGCAGAGTATTCTGAGGGAATAACATTTGCTTGAGGAGCAGTCTGGTCACATTGCATTTCCAGCGTAGAATCGAACATTGAACTGCCTGCCCCGACAGAGTTCATTCGTCACCAGAAGCTATGCTGTGGTAGGTAAATGTCAGAGCAGTAGAAGTTCCCCATTTTATAACAAGGTGGCACAGTTCTTTAACTACACTTAAAGCGCTGAAATTCTATTCTTAAGATTTATGTTCTTTATCTTCAGGGAAAAGTAGTATGTTTAACATCTAAAGACAGGAATTCATACTCATCTAGTTACTTGAAGACATAAGGCAAGATCCAATTAATCAACTTGAAAAGTTCCATACAGAAAAAGTGTTCCTTAACTGCCCATTGCTTGATTTTTGTGTCTTCCAGTCGAGTATCTCCTGTAGCCTCCTGTCAGAGACCAGTTATTGAGCCAGGTAGATGGATCAGTGGCCCTTCACACTGTAATGTTTGTAATAATTTAGGGATGTGATTCCTTTCATATAACGTTAATGATTAGAGTTAGGTGTCAAACTTAAGCTAATCGTCTAGGCTTCCTCTGTAGTCATTCTGAAGGCAAATTACAAACTCCCAAAAGGCAATTCATCATCAGTGCCTTTGATATTTGTTCTGGGATAGACAGAAACACCCACTGGAAGAATGTGTCTCTTCATTCTCTACACAGAAAGCTAAAACAAGACGTTTCATTTTTGATGGTCAAATTTACCTAAAAGCAATCTCAGACTTAATCAAATGCTAAATATAAATCTGTCACTTGAAGAAGGAAGTACTTCACAGTAATGAATACAACAAGCTTTCATAAGGACTTCGGGTACAAACAAGACCCAGCAGGTCCAAGATCCCTTTCAGTTCTCCCATATATGAAATCAGTGTTGCATACAAGTCTGTAATATCTCTTGTCCAGATTTCTAAATTGCATTGGGTATCGGTAATGCAGGCAGGTACATTCTGAGATTTCTAAAAAGGAGATTTAGTCATATTAAAAACCCAATGAGAACATACCTATGTCTTCAGGCTCATAAATATCCTTATATTGAACCTTAGATGAACAAAACATCTACCATTAATGAAGTAGTTTGCTTTGAAATGGTCTGAAAGAACACTAATCTGTCCTAATATGTGTCCATAGGTCTTTGGATTCCCTACAATAATGGGAACAGTGAACCTCTGGAAGCCATTTACTAGGAGAATTGGAAAACTTTATCATTATCAATTCATTCAGCATTCACTGTAAAGTCACTAATAAATCTCTTTAGTGTTCTTTGGAATCTCACTTAACATTCAATTGTTCTTATGGATCTAGCTTGCGGTTCAATTGCAGTACATTTGTTTAAATGCTACCAATTTGTGCTCAGATTTGTCTCCAGACAACAAATCCATTTGCCACTTTTTGGTTGCTCTTTTTCTTTGCTATTTTATTTTGTTCAGGGACTTTGTTGGATTTCAGAGGTGTTTTTGCACTGCGGCTTTTTCAAACTCCCACAGAGACCCTAGCCTTTGCACCAAAAACATTGTTAATAAACATTTAACATAATCTTTTAAAGGATGCCATGTAGATTCCTCTTTTCTTAGCCACTTTTTTCATAAAACTTGTAAAGAATATGAAGGCAGGAGGTTAATTTCTAACTCAAGAGAAGCAGCATGCTTTTTTTTTTTTTCTTTAACACCACTGCAAGAAGCAATTATGAGTATGTTTAATTCTTAGGTGTTTAGCACTTTCAACTCTCAGTCTCTCTGCAAGGCTTAAACTCATAGAAGAAAAAAAATCAATGAATAACATTTTACATGCTCCTTAAGACTTGACATATACACACTGACAGGAAGGTCCTTTAAAATATTTAAATTCCAAATTTTTCTTCATAGGAGATGGAACACTCCTGAAGAAAAAAAAAGAAATAACTAAATTTTTTTTCACTTTCTGTGTGCTGGGAACACAGAGGATTTAAGATCCTGTTTCAAAATTGTTACGGTTCATCTTTTTTTATTTGTGTACTTCATTTCATATTCACACTCTGCAAATTCTTTTGTATATGAACAATCTACTCTGATCTTACCACTCCCATTGGATGTTCTATTAGGTGACTGCAGCTGTATTATATTGCCATATGGGAAAGAATTGGGGAAAGGACAGTGTAGGGAGAAAGGACAAGTGATCTTCTTTTGTCTCCTTCAGCTTCTGAACCCAGTTTCTAGTCTGCTCTCACTACAAAAATATTAAATTCTCAGATTAAGCTAGGTTTTGCCTAATTTTGTCATTTGAATTGGGATACACCTGACACACTAACCACTAAGCAGCTAATCTTGTAAGTCACTTACTTTTGTGTCCATAAAACTGTAATTGCTTCTACACTTGTGTATACCACATGCCCACACCTCCTGCATTAGCATTTGTCCACTCTCCTACACGTGGATGATCCAGATAACCTTACAGTTCCATCAAAAAGCTTTTTTTTTTTTTAATAGATTGTGATTTTAAAGCATAATCTAGTATCTAATTTATTTTTAATTCCAAGTTACTTGAAAATAAAACTTTATCCTCTATGGTGAAGTAACCTAAGTGTCATAAATTGAAAAGCTTGACATTCTGCAGAATATTAAGTACCTCATTATTCAGCAGTGTGTGCACTACCTTTGCAAAACACATCCAGTATCATGAAGTCTTACATGTTCTTGTGGAGAATCTGCAGCAGACTGTCACTGAAATGATAAGACAGTTCAGTAGCAGTAACAAAGTCTTTAAGCTTTTTTAAAAAGTAATCAGGAAATATTGCAGACTTTAGAATGAGTCAACGTACTTAATTGTTTGTGATGTGACTGTTGCTGTACATACACTAACAGTAAGTGTATATTATGTGGGAACATGTAGTAACAAATATTGAAGGTGAAAATAGTGTATCATTTGTCTTTACAACTGTCAGACCAAATACTGGCATAACCATTGTCTCAGGCAACAACAACATAATAGTAAAAAAAAAAAAAGGATGCAAAATGTGTAAAACACATCAACGGTTGTGACTTATTGCCACAAGAGGGAGTGAATCCCAAAGACAATTATCCTATGATCCTCCTTTGACAGTCCAACTTCCAAGAAATCAGCTGGAGGGACAGAGAACTGAAGCGTTCAAACCAGTCAAGATAGCACATGTTAGGTAAGATGAATGATGTCTGAGATAGTCTGGTCAATGCCACTGAGGGGTTTTATATGGTCATCAACAACTACAATTGCATTAGAAATTAAATTAGATTGTAACTTCTTTCTTACCAACTTCCTCTGCTTAAAGGGCTCTGAGAAGCTATTACAACAAGGTCTGAAAATTATTCTCTACAGTGAATTATTCAACCACTAAATCAAAAAAATAAGTGGACTGTCAGGTTTGTAAAAGACCCTGTACAGTGAAGGGCAGACTGCAGCTATCTAATTATCTGCTCCCTTGGTTGACTAACTGATCTATGAAATCAAATTAAACACCAATCTTCAGACTTAATATTAATATTTCAGTGCTAAAGGATCTGGACCAAATCTACTGAAACAATGAGGAATACCTAAGTCCTCTTGTGGTTTGCAAATGGAAGTGAGGAAATCTTGAGTGGTTAAAATCTAGAATTAGTTATTCTGTTTTCTACCATTGAGCATTATTAACCTCTATTCTCACTTTCTTGAGAAATAGTCACTCTATTCCATCTGCAGCAATAAGCAAGTAATGGAGCATACCAAAGAGGATAGCTAACTGTCCCTTTTATTTTTATGCACCTGGTCTGGGTATCCTTTTCTTGTTGCTGTTGATTTTGCTTTAGGGTTTGTTTTTTCCTTACCTTAATTTAGTTGGCCATCTGCAGGGACAGATACTGTAGTAATGAGGAAGCTGAGAACTACATCTGTCCTCTCTTCACTGTCTCTTCTTTTCTCTCTGTTCTCTTCTTTTACCCATTCCCCCTTACGTGTGTGTTCTACCATGAACATCTAGAATGCATTTTCAGCAGCAACCAGAGTCAAGGTGAAATATTTAGGAGTTCTCTGTTATTCCATCTTTCCAGCAACACAACAGAACAACACTTTTCCCTTGAAGACACTTTTACTTGAAAGGGAAAGGGAAAGGGAAAGGGAAAGGGAAAGGGGGAGGAAAAAAAAGGAAAAAGGCTGATTTAAGAGAACAAATGATTAAGCATCTCTTTGTTTATGTGTATAGTAATTTAGCCATTTCTACTCTCTTTTGATGATGTTTCCCTACTAGTCAGGGAGACAGGAAAATGTCACTTCCATCTCCCTCTTAGTCCCTCTTCTTATCAGGGCATACAACTCCCAGGTTGAGGTTATTAGGCTGAAAGGAATTAGGATTTTTGTTCTTCCAGTCATCCACGATTTCAGCACCCCTCTTCTTTAAAGAGAGGTGCCTGGAAACGATCTTCAGTTATGGTCTCACTAGGCAGTCTCCAACTGCTCTTACATCACTGCTTATGCCAAGACTAGACCTAAGTCACCACCATTTCAGCTAACTGCAATCTTTTAAGGTATGTGAGTGAGAGGAAACACATGCCATGGAAAGGATGATGTATTCTAGATCTAGCTAGACAGAAGGAATTGCTCTACCACATTCTTGGCCTTTTAAGTACCTGTGTGAGGAGTTTGGCAGTGATCAAGATGGCAGCAGATTGTTGCCCAAAAGCTCCCCTATACCCATTTGAGCTAGACGTACCTAGAGAACTGGTGTCATATTCAGGGCAGAAAACAGCTTCAACTTTAGATACACACATTTGTGTGGTTGCATATATGTTCTAGACACAGATGTCTATGTGTAGGTTTCTTGCTATTAAAATGCCATGGGATATTTGAGACATTTACAAAAGCCTGGTAGATATAACATACAATCTATGAGAGCCTCATGCCCTTCTGCAGTAACATAGAGGCCAAGTGTTCTCTTGGCTTCACTGTTTGAACATGATAAGATTCCCACATATAGTTCAGTGTTGGCATTTATCTAAAGGCATCCAAATCTATGTGTATCAGTTTCCAACTGAACTTCAGACTTGAAATCTCCCAGGAAATTGGGATCCTCTTAGACATGAGATATACTTATACTGCACTTACTATAAAAGAAGCATATTTGGTTTCTTGTGGGATGTATTCTGTGCTGAAGATCTAAAAAATGCCCTGAAACACAAATCATATAGGTCAAACTGTAATATCTAGCAAATCCTTTATATACTTCTATTTAGTATTTAACACATCCATTTCCAGCTTTGTCCCAGTTCTCTGTGTTCTGTGACGACAAAACTTAGTCTAGGTCTTAAAAACTTGTGAACTAGAAGCATAAAATTTATCTGTTCGGTACTGGCAACACAATTCTGGGTCTTCAGACTCTTTTGCCTTAAACCGAAAAGTAATATGTGCCAGACATATTAAATAAGTACTTAGTCTGATTCTGGACGTGATTGGCTTTCTGCGCTGCAAGCACACACTGCCGGCTCATGTTCAGCTTCTCATCCACCAACACCCCCAAGTCCTTCTCCTCAGGGCTGCACTCAATCCATTCTCCACCCAGCCTGTATTTGTGCTTGGGATTGCCTCAACCCACATGCAGGATTTTGCACTTGGCCTTGAAAAATTTCATGAGGTTTGCATGGGCCCACCTCTCAAACCTGTCAAGGTCCCTCTGGATGGCATCCCTTCCCTCCAGCGTGTCCAGCACACCACACAGCTTGGTGTCATCAGCAAACTTGCTGAGGGTGCACTCGATCCCACTGTCCATGTCTCCGACAAAGACGTTAAACAACACTGGTCCCAGTACCGACCCCTGCGGAACACCACTTGTCACCGGTCTCCACTTGGACATTGAGCCATTGACCACAACTCTTTGAGTATGGTCATCTAGCCAATTCCTTATCCAGTAAGATGTCCTTCTGTCAAATCCATGTCCCTCCAACTTAGAGACAAGGATGTCATGCGGGACTATATCAAAGGCTTTGCACAAGTCTAGGTAGATGACCTTTATCCACCAGCACTGTGGCTCTGTTGTAGAAGGGCACCAAATTCATCAGGCATGATTTTCCCTTGGTAAAGCTGTGTTGGTTGTCACCAATCACCTGCTTGTTTTCCATGTGCCTTAGCATAGTTTCCAGGAGGATTTGCTCCATGATCTTGCCAGGCACAGAGGTGAGACTGACCAGCCTGTAGTTTCCTGGATCTTCTTTATTTCCTTTTTTAAAATGGGGGTTATGTTTCCCCTTTTCCAGTCTGCAGGAACTTTACCAGAGTGCCAATCGTGTCCTGGGCTGCATCAAAAGAAGCATTGGCAACAGGTTGAAGGAGGTGATTCTGCCCCTCTACTCTGCTCTCATGAGACCCCACCTGGAGCACTGTGTTCAGATGTGGGTCCCCCAACATAAAAAAGACCTGGACCTGTTGGAGAGAGTCCAGAGGACATCCGCGAAATTAGTCAGAGGGCTGAAGCACCTCCCCTATGAGGACAGGCTGAGACAATTGGGGTTGTTCAGCCTGGAGGAAAAAGGGCACTGAGGAGACTTAATAGCAGCCTTCCAGTACCTGAAGGGGGTTACAGGAGAGATGGGGAGGGACTCTTTATCAGGGAGTGTAGTGAGAGGACAAGGGGTAACTGGTATAAGTTGAAAGAGGGTAGATTTGGACTAGACACTTGGAAGAAATCCCTGGAGGTGTTCAAGGCCAAGCTGGATGAGGCTTTGAGCAACCTGGGCTAGTGGGAGGTGTCCCTGCCCATGGCAGGGGGGTTGGAACTCGATCTTTAAGGTCCTTTCTAATCCAAACCTTTCTATGATTCTATGATTCTATGATTTAATTCAGTTCCATCATTAAATTGTGGAAGGTGATTGCTTAAGGTTTTTGTATGGTGCTGGAATTCTTCCTATTGACATTTGATCCTACTTGTAAATAAGAACTCATGAACTTTTTTCAGCTCCCATACCGTCTTACTTCTATGTGAGATCTGTTACCAAAAACACACAGCTGAAACTTAACCACCTAAACAATTCATTTAGAAAATATTAAGTTCAGTTCTACAGCTTGTTAGTCACACAGATTAATGACAGTACTTGCCAAGATCACTTGTCACTAAAATATAAATTTTAATCAAAATAATCAAAACCTTTGCACAAGGCCTATTGTTTGTTGGCAGAAAATGCCTATATGCTAAAAGCAAAATTGTTTACAAGATTAGTTTTGACAAACCTATTGCTTTGTATTTTTTTTTTTAATTGCAAAATACCTTGTTGGTTTCAATAAAAAGATAATATTTTTTTTTCTGTTTGAATACATCTTTTTCAAGATGCAAACCAAATGGACTTTTTAAATGAAAGGCTTAATTAAAAAAAATAAAAAGTTTTTCAACCTATTGAAACACCAAATGACATCACTTTCTGTGGACAGTTGTTGAACATTTATTTTTTTAAAGCTTTGGATGTTTGGCCTCATTTAGGATTAGGAAAATAAGTAATAATTTTGGAGTATTTTTCCAAAGTAAGAAAGACAATTTGCCCAAATCTAACAATGGTATTTAAGAAAAAGTTTTCCAAGGACCTAAAAATGAAATGATGAGTGTCTCTGCTGAGAAAGAGGTAGAAGGGACGTATAAATGGATGGCAACTCCCCATGGATTCCACTTCTCTGTTATCCCAGTAAGTGCAGCATCTTAAATATATAGCTCAATTTACTGGGACACCGATCTCCATCAAAACATTCTCCGAGAAGTTAAACACGCAAATAAATATGACCTAGGCTATTTACAGAAACAACCTTTCCCAAGCTCTTTCTTGAAGGTAGATTTGTGTTCTGTTCTGCACAGCTGTTGCCAGGAAGGTGGTTTTCAGTCGTGATAGAAAAATACAATTCCTTTTATTTTAAACTTTGAGTTTCTAATGTATAAAATATTCATATGTACCCTTGAACCAGCTGTATTGGGGTTTGTTTTGATTTGGTTTGTTCTGATATTTTGAAATATCCATTTTGCTATGGTGCTTATTTAGAAATTAATGTATTAAATGCTGTATAAGTGAAACAGCCAATGGCACAAAGATGTAGTCATTACTCAGTTCAGTTATCACTTTAGCTGTGCATGCTCATACAATATGAAGAGGATACATATTTAATCACAGTTCTATTCCCCTGTTGCTTATTTGTGCTGATCTGTTGCCCCTAATAGCCAGTTTTATCTGCAATAAAGCCACAGATTTTATGTCTCTTGGAAGGGATCATATCTTTGCGTGTAACTTCGTACTATATAGCAGAAATGTAAGAGGACTGTTGAAACATTTTTACCATGGGTAATTCTGCCTTTCCTCCACCCCAAATAATGTTCTTGCAGAAGATATAGGTTGTCCCTATGATTCTAAGAAAAAAATTCCAATCCTTTTCTTCTGCTATTATGATTATATTCTTCTGACGTTTTAACCTGATGAAAAAATTGTTGGCTATCAAACATATTAAGACAGAACCTCCAGAGTAACGAACTGCATCTTTCTTCCTTTCCCAATCTACTTGGTTAGTGTAAATTACTGCTACTCCACGTCATCTCTATTTGAGATTATTTGGAGTTCTAATTGACAGATTATTCTGGAATGGTCTCCTCTGATTTTTATTATGTGTCTTCTCACACCTCATGACCAATATATTAAGAGAATCATATACCTTTGATTATGTATTGTTAGCTGTTTACATCGGGAAGCCGTCTGTGGTAAACCTCCACATGTAGCTGTTGTGCACAGAGCTTCTGTAAAAGAAAAATGCAGTGCCTGCAGCACCACAGTGTGCCCTACAACACTCTGATATGTTTATTTTTCCTGTTTTTCTTGCCCTGTACTACACATGGACACACTTAGAGTCAAAAACTTATTGTGGCATTTTTACTCCTGCAACATTATATAAAAAGATGAAAAATACATTATTTCCTAAATATCTAAATTATGGTGATTCTACTTTTTTTCCCAAAAGAAAGCTTTTGTATACGGGCCATAATTACATTCAGATGCAAATCTCTGAAAATAATTTCATATATTTTAGAACTGTATTCTTAATACATTGTATGTAGCAGTAAAAATAAGATTATCTAATGCTACAAATCACTGTTTAAAAACAAAAGCACAACTCTTCCATACAATTGCTTTAATTATACATAGAGTTAGCAACTTTCAGCACAATTGTTGTGGGTTTAGGCTAATGCCATAGCAAAAATGACCTTGCTTAATGTTAAGTAAACCACCAAGGTGCCTGTTTCCCTTCTTAATCAGAGATTGAGTAATCACCAAAAGTGGCTTAGACAAAGGTTGTAGTACAGAATTGAAAGTTCTTCATGTGGAATGTTACTATTTTATTTGTACAGCATAAACCAGGATAATACTTTCTGACACTATTTTTCCTTTAAAAAACACCACCAAAAAACCCAATAATTTGTAGTTTATGAGAATTTCTAGAGTCTTAGATTCTATTACACACAAAAAAATAAATCTATATATTTAAAGTTAGACTGTAAAAGATTCAAATAAATTTGTAACATTCATTTTTATTATTAATCACTTAAGACAGGGGAACATTTTCACATTCTACCAGATAACTTGGATAAGTATATGTCAAATTTAAAATTAAATTAAGGCTATATGTAATATCTGTTGAAGCTAATGGAAAAGCTTCTGATTGATTTCAGAGGGGTTTAGACTGCATTCTTGATGACCACTTGGAGATCATACAGATCTTATTTGGATAGTCATATTAACACCCAAGAGAGATTTTTTCAGAACTGAGCTTTGACATCATAACAGTGTATCATATTTTTACATTTCCATAAGGTGTCATGTGTACTCTGTGTGTGTATATATATTTATAGTACACAAAGTAAAATTCTTACATTTCATGAGATGATGTAGCAAAAATATGCTAGTACCATACATCTGGAATAACAAAATTACTGACGAATCTGCATCACTCACAGATTCAAAAGTATAAGCATTTTCAGAACATAAAGGATTTATGGTCACTTAATATGACCTTCCACTTAACTCAGGCCATAGATTTCACATGTGTCAAACAAGAGTTATCAACTCTTTGTTTAAGGTGGGAATGGAGAATTCCATACATCCTTGGATAAGGTTATTTAATTTCATATTAAGAAAATCTACATCTTATACATTTAAAAAACCCCAAACAAACAAACCAAACAAATCAACAACAACAACAAAAACAACAACAACGAAACCTAATCAAATCAAAGCCAAACACTTTAATCTATTTCCCACCACGGGATTTTGTTTTCCTTTACAATAAAACTGATAATCATAAAGAATGTGTATGAAAGGGTACCTACTCTTCCCATAGACACATGTTGAACATGCTGAATTACTTCACGGACTTATCTGTGATAAGCAAAGCAGGTAGTTTGTCTCACTGCAATGAGGTTTTTCCACATTTTGAATGTACTTATATATGATTCAGGTGAGCTCTTTCTAACTTGTCAGGAACATATTTAAAATACAGCTTATCTCAAGCAGTTATCAATAAAACCTTCCTGACATTTGCAGAGGCAATTTTTTTTGTGTTGATGTTTTATTTTTATTTCCCACAGCTGAAAAAGCTGTCTACTTCGGTATAATGAGTACCATTTTCCAGCTTTTGAAAGGGAGGGAAAATTCTAAACAGTATAAAAAAATATTTCTTCCTTTTAATAAGAATGTTGAACGTCAAAGGCAGAAACTTTTTAGAATACACATACAGGAAGAAATAGCTTATTCCACTGTAGAAGAAGATTTCAAATTGTAAACAAACTTCTCTTATTTTAGCCAGCCATGGCCTACTGTACCTTTTACCTAAAATCCAGTGTTCAAGCCCTAGATTTCAGGCAACTCCTCATTTCTTTGTTGAGACTTCTAACATTCCACTCAACTGAGCAGCTGCAATCATCCATCACAAAAATAATAAAACAAAGACAGGGTAGGGCGCTAAAACACATGAGGCAATCAAAGGTACATGATATATGAAAATTAGCACATGACATGCACAAGTGTGCACCGTGCATGTCAACACCGTACATATGTTCAGCATCATAATAGTTGTATTCAGATGCATATGTCATCTCTGAGATTTAGATTCCTTTCTAAACACAAAGTTGTATGTTTTTCTCTTAATCGTCCTATTCATACATAACCCAGAGTTTATAACAAAAGTATGACTAATTTCCTCCAGGTTTATACAAACAAAGAAGCAAATTGTAAAGGCTGTGGGAGAAAGAAGGGGTTTTTTGATGTAGAGAAAAGCTGGCATGCCTGATATGAAGCATTTGAGACTGCCATTCAGACTGCTGTTGGGGAACCTGAGCAGAGTGGATTTGGAGAACCGACAAGAAATGGAAAATTCTAAATTATTTTTATTTATTTGTCATTTTCAGAATGCAAATTATAGCACTGCCTTCTAGAAGCACATATAGGGCTTCATATTACAAAGCACTCCCTGGATAAACTTTCCAGCTCAGCACTAATGATTCCAGTGAATTGCATGTCCTAAGTAAATTAATGCCTACAATTCATATTTTCTGGATTCTGATGTTCCATTACATATCATTCTTCAAAAAAAAAAAAAAAAAAAAAAGCTAATGTGTAACTCAGAAATGGGAATGCTAACTTTTTAATCAGTTCCATTTCCTTCTCTCTTATAAACTCTCAAAACTTTTTATTTATAATAAAATACCATTTATGGTCAGAGATACATGACATTTTTCAGGAATCTCTTTTCATTCTGAGTCTTCCGAATTGGGCGTAGAGCTCTATGGAAAAAATAAAAGAGAGAGTATGAGAATATTAAGTTTTAAATCAGATAAAACACAGAAAGACTATATGCCAGACTAATGAAATGAACATTGTTTGTGGATATCGAATTTCTCCATATTTTTTGACATTTTGTTTTTAGAAAGTTAATTATTTAAAGAATATAAATTAGAGAGAATTAATGGCTCACATGTTAACTAGCTGATTGGTGTCTAAAGAGTATTGTTAGTGATGGGTTATCAGTAGGAGCCACTAAGATTTAGAAACAGAATAATCATTCCT
>NW_010108061.1:0-5748 GCF_000699245.1 Pterocles gutturalis | reverse complement strand
CATCAAGAGAGCTGACAAAGACATAAAAACATCGGACTGCTAAAAATAGAAATTAAAAAAAAAAACTTAAAATTAAGAAATTTAACTGAGACATTAAATACAGGAACAACCTTCTAGCAAAACAATGTATCATCCATGACTTAGGGCCAACATCTGTCTTTCTTTAAAAAAAACAAAACAACTTGCTCTAATCCAGGTATCAGTTTGGCCACCACAGTAGCCTTCTCAGGCTTCAGAACCTGTGTGATATATGTAAATCCCAGGTTCACAAACTATGAAGATAAAAGTATGTTCTTCAGTGCCCCCAATACACCAGCAATGCAATTCTGCATAAAACAATTATTGTCATTTAGTGTTCTTTAAGAGTTATTTGCTTTCAAGGATCAAAAAAATTAGGAATAAGGATAAACTTTTGTCCACATCCAGATGACAGGAATGTTGTGATTTTTTTTTTTTTTTTCGAAACGTGGTACAAAACACCTTGTCTGTTCCTCAACTATTTTTCATCAACCACTTTTTTGGCTAGTGCCAGTCTATGACATATACCACTCCAGGCAACTGAGGACTGAAATGCTTGGTTTAGCTCAAGTCACATGGTCCCAAAGAGTTGTATACGGGTGAAAGTTAACAACTTGTGATATGACGTAGATTAATATAGAAGATTTATTGGGTTCCTGCAGCTGTAAATACTCTGAAGTATAAAACATAAACTGTACCAGCTGGCTTCTATAGTTGCCCATATGAGTAAACTGACTTACAAGCTAAGCACTGACATAGCTGGGACTCCAGAAAATCACTGGATAAAATCCTTAGCCCACCTGAAACCACTGTCAAAGTCCTTACTAAACTCAGTAAGCTAAGTTTAAATGAGAACCTCTAGGAGAGCTATTCAGCTCGGTACTGAGTACTGACAGTCCCAGCTACAGTCTCTTCCTTGCAAGAGCGCTTCAGGACTGAGTTTTTCACAGACCATTCAATGGACAACATTCTTGTTCACAAGAGAAGTTTGAGAGCTGTGTGGAGAAAATCCCTTGTGCAAATTGAAACTGGTGGCATTTATTTTTTGATTCCCAAATAATAGAGTAAAAATGAAAATAAATTACCTTGTGTCTTTGCATGACTTCCCTGTGATCCAAAGCTGGTTTTGACAGTAAACATTGTCTTTCTTTAGCAGTCTGGGTAGGGAGCAGAGGTAGATGATGATGGTCACAGTTCAAACTGTTCATCATATCATTCTGTCTCAGTGTTTCCCACATGATCGTTAATGGTAACCTGACTATTACCAGTACGATTAGCATCATTCCTTCAAAATGGGCTAACCTTTAGTAAGTAGGAGGGTATTTAAAGGTTAAAAGAAAGCTCAGAACTGAGGAGCTTCTCTATCCCTCTGTTGTCCCCATCTACCCAACACACACACAGTCTTTTTTTCCCCTCAGCATAGCAGTTGCTGAGACTCCCCGTGTGTCTCCTCTGGATAATCTCTACTCACTTTCACTAGGGATGAGCATCTGACAAGCATCAGCTTCTGGAAACACATAAAGAACCAACTTGAGACAGTAACAGCCTTTGGGCCAGATCCTCAGCCAAGGCCAAGTTACACCAATTAACACACTGCTTAAGAATCTAACTTCCAGCTTCTGCTTACATTAAATCATTCAGCACCACACAGAGAGAGATTTGGAAGGGACTTTTTCAATATACAAGCCACCAGTGCAACATATGTTTTCTAATAATTCCTAGATATGATTTGTTTTAACCAGTACCCATTCAGAGCTCTGGTTTACCTGCAGCTCAACTTAGAATTTATGGTGAAGAGCACTTCTCATTCCCGCTCTTCATTATACCACACTACTTCATTATAATCTTATATCACTTTAGCATGTAACCCCACACTGCCACCCTGTTTCCAAATTCAGCCATCTGCCTCAAAATAAAGTATAAAGAAAAGAGGATCTCCATTTTGAATCAGAAAGGGTAATGAACTGAATACTGGAAAGATCAGTGAGGAAGGGCACCATATTTAGCATCTGGAGCTTTTTCACTAGGAGTATTGTACTGTCAGCTTCCTCCACTGATCCCAGAGAGCTGCAGCTTTTGACACAAGGCGAATGGCATCCAAGTAACTTACTTTCAATTAATAGGGCTACAGAAGGTCATTACCTTGAACTCCACTGAGAAGTGAACCAGACTAAGGCTTGAAAAAGCTGTGCTTCTGACCCTCACATTCCGGTCTCTGAGCTGGAAAGGTAAATCATCTGGGTAACTAAGTTTTAAATAGTGCATAGAGTGGATTGCACATGTTCTCTTTCAGTTTTACAGGCAACAGGATTTGATGTAATTGAAAATATTAGAAAAGAAGTGTAAGGAAAAGTATGGAGAATAACTATGAAAATGAACAGCTCAAAGCTCTTTTGAGACAGAAATATTTTTAAAATGGGGACGTATTCTGACCTCAGTGCAAACTTAAAGTTAGTGCACTCACCTTGGGCTGATCCCTGTTTGCGCTGGGGAGCAGAACATCAAACCCTGGAACCTCAGATCATTGCAGTAACTCCTTACAGACGCAGTCACAGGCTGACTTCCCTCATTACTGGGGGCACAACCTTGTCATTGTGTGAAATCCATCATCTGCTCTGTGAAAAACCTCAACTGAGCTCTTTGGCCTCTCTCCTTACCTTCAGGGAGGAGTGGTTTCTACAGAGGAAAAGCCAAAAAAAGGAAGAAAGGCAGCAAAACCACCTAGTTAAAGAATACCTATAGCCTACAACTGAGTCACATCTCTTTTACATATATCCATTGCTTAATTTTGAAGAGGACACAGTTTATTTTTTTTTAATGAGGTGTTTATTTATTTCTTTTTATTTATTGAGATCACAAATATACACTATTAAAATACATAACGCATTTGTCTTGTACATGTTTTTAATTTCATGATAGCTGTATTTGGTGGGTTTATGTGTGTTTAACTAACAAAAATCCAACTCCCAAAAGAAAAGAAAAGAGAAGAAAAGAGAAGAGAAGAAAAGAGAAGAAAAGAAAAGAGAAGAAAAGAAAAGAGAAGAAGAGAAGAGAAGAGAAGAGAAGAGAAGAGAAGAGAAGAGAAAAAAGAAAAAAAGAAAAAAAGAAATAAAGAAAAACAAACAAACAAAACTAATATTAGTTCCTAAGAAACTTTGCAGAATCTGAACCATCAGCTATCCATTTTAGTTACTCACACAGGGCTAAGTAATAGCTTCTGGTCTATTTATTTTAGCATGAGATTCTTTTTTAATCTTTGCTTTTGAGATTGGTATGGAGTGGAACAACATATTTCATTGTCATTTTGTCTTAATGAAGGTGTGTTTCAGCTCTCTCCTGACTGCCCTCTCCTTACAAAACACCTACACACATATTCACACACTCCTGAAAGAGGAAATTTTGCCCGAATACTCAAGACATATTTAATCTCAACAAAGGAGTGAGTGGGACGGAGACTACCATTTCACAAGAGGAAGAAAAACCTGATTAACATTTTAGAGAAATTACTATCTTTGTATTTGTTGCAAGTTAAGGCAAAAAATTGTGAGCACCTATTTTGACGTTCAGGACATTGAAAGTCTAGAGCAGCCGCCCCATGGAACTAACAGACACAAAAGCAGTGAAGGTTTGTCTGTCTACATATAGAAATTTACTGCAATTTGTGGTACCTGCATGTGGACATATAAATTTGAGTGGCTTGATCTTGAATGAAATGTTATCCTTGTAGGTGTGATAAATGCTTATTGTAGACGCTTAGGCTATGATTTAGTTGTCTGTAATGACCACACATGGGCATCTAATGTCATTTGAGATTTTTCCAGTATCTGAGACATCTGCAAGGGACAGATATGACACAAAACCTGTGGGAGACTAGAGACCCTCCAGAAGAGTAGCTCCAGGCACCCCAAATGGTACTGGATGCCTGTGTGTGGGCAACTGGCCAACCTCCAACTCTGCTGGTCCCCTTGCTCTCTCTGATGAAAAAGCTGATGGCTGAGGACCAGCTTTACCTCAGTGTGCAAAGTATTTAATATGTGAGTCGGTCACTTAATCTGACTTAGCTAATTCAATGATCCTCACACCTTCAAATTATCCTAGGCCTGTGAACTCAATGAATGGTGTCACCAGTCATCAAAATTAAGATCTAGATTCAGATCCAAATGTTTATGGCATCCGCATGTGTCCAGTCCAAGGTTTTCTTAGGTCACAGCAAGAGCAAGCTGAGTCAAACACAAAAGCCAGATCTGAACTGAGACTTTCCAAAGGGTAGGTGAACTTCAGGCTCTGATTCAGGTTTACTGTCAGTTTGACATCTTTTGTTCTGAAAAGCAGTGTAGGTGGGTGGAGGTGTTTGCAGAGAGGCACGAACCAAAGGAGAATAACACAGCAAACACAGGGCATGCCTGCACTGGGTAACGTACCAGTGACAGCACCCGCTGGCAAGCTCTGAGCTGTTTGCTGCTGGGTGGATGCACCAGCTTGCTCAAAGACAGAACAGAGGTCCCTGCACAACACTCCACTGTGTGAGGCAGACATTCCTCTTGGGGGAAATCTTTAAGCAGATATAAATAGCTTTTGTGCACGGCTGATGAACTTTGTATCCAAGGGATTTGGTGCTCTAATGTGTAAAGTTTTCAAACAAATAAAAGGTAGGACACACATTCCTCCCCTGCTTTTTGCTCTTTTTTTCTGCATTGTGGGGGTGAAGATGAAGGGATATATACTCAAGACAAGTCAAGAAGTGCTTATGAGCAGAAATGCACATATTAATCTAGAAATCTTTCCCTGCAAATCAAATTTAGATTTGGAAATCTGGGGGTTTTATGTGTCATCATCTTGCCATATATACTGTAATTTCTCTGCTATTGTTTTGAATGTCATCTGTGTTATTTAAGGAAAATTCTTCCACTGTGGTTTGTTAAATGCATCAAAACATTTATCCTTTTGTAAATATATGCACATTTTTAAAATGGGAGACTCTGAATATTCACACTTGAAAACTGAATATTAAGCATCTAAATAAAAATAAATGGCCTGTTTCAAAGGCATCAACTAACATAAACATACAGTAGGTGGAAATTTAGTTTATGTTTGACATATTCTATTTGGAATGTTACTTTTAACAGCTTCAATTATTACATACAGTTATATTGAAAATACATGGAAATAAATTTATTTAAAATCAGTATTTACCATCAGAATGTATCAGTGTATTAAAACTAAAACAGGCCATCTCAATTTTTAGACTATTCTGAAAGTTTTTGTGTGAAGACTAATGTTAGTGATGGAAATTATTTATTCACTAGATGAAACACTTTCTTACCCACAGTAGTTTATTACAGTATTGGTTCTGTCAGTAGTGGTACACATGCAGAACTTAAGACTGGGACACTACCCATTGAAATATGTATGTGGAGTTATTGCAGTTGATTTTCCATTGCTCTATTAATTTGGATTATACTACTCATGGAAAACAAATAGCATGATGACAAAAATCCATTTCTTTTTTGTGTTAAGAAGTAGTATTTTTGCCACACACATGGTAATAACTGATGTAGACAGAGGAAGTCAGAAAGGCAACTCTTGCTACAAGACAATTGCAAGTCATTTCTTGTGGAAGAAGGGGGAGGAGAGGTGTTCCTGGGGAAATAAGTCTTAATAAAAAAAATACTACTCCCCTCAATAAATGAAAATTTTTGTAAGAATGTCCTGGGTCCAGCTGGGATAGGG
>NW_010108060.1:15058-20511 GCF_000699245.1 Pterocles gutturalis | reverse complement strand
CCGAGCCAAGGGCTAACCCACCACACACGTATGTTTCTTATAACTGTGTGACACCGGTAACTCCTCTAGGTCTACCCAAGTGGCCCCACACAGTTAGAAGAGATCCAAAGTACCATCAGCATCCTGACAAAAGACTTGAGGCTGATATTTTGAACCACAATTTCACTGGGATCATAGAATTTTCTTTTTACTCCCTCAAATTCATGCTAGGAAATTGTCATTTCCAGTAAAAGAGTAGGAAGTAATCTGAGATTAATCATGAAAGAAAAAAAAAACAAACACACAATTAGAGGCACAAGGACACTACCTCACTGAGTGTCAAATTGCCGGATGCTTCCACTGTGCTGGGAAAATCCTACCAGACTCACCTTCCTTGGCTTCTGCTGGTGGCCACTGTCAGAAAGGGGGACTATGGAATATCGGGTCTGACCTGGTACAACTGCCCTTACAGATTTGGCTGCATGGCACAGCCCTGGTGCTGCCTTTTCCAAACAGAAGTCATCTAACTGTGAACTCACTCCTGCTTCTGGGTGATTAGTTCCTTCAACATTTTTTCTTTCTTCTGCCCATCTGGAGAAGCCTCCTTTTCACCCCACTTTACTAGAATTAATGGGAATTCCTGTTAAGTGCACAACTTTGTAGTTCTACTATTAAATTGCATATCATTTCTCTTTCTCCTGTCCACAGACTCATCCAAATCTTTCCATGGGGTATTCCAATCCTTTTCTGTTGTAACAGCAGCTCTTAGGTTTATGTCATCAGCAAATTTCATTAGCACACTCATGTTTTTTGTGCCAAGGTCACTAATAAAATTTTAACTAAGATTCAGTCTGAGATCAGTCCCTATGGAACTGCATTAGTAACCTCCTTCCATCTAGAATTTCCCTTTCAGCACATGCTATTGTCCTTACTTTTCATTTCTTACATTCATCCACATCTCTCCATCTTAATTAATATTTTCTCATATGGCATCCTCTCAAATGTTTTACTGAAGTCCAGATAGATTTGATCTACTGTATTTTCATTGTTTGAGAAAATGATTTATCAGACAAAGATACTGGCTTAGTCTGGTATGTTCTGTCTTTGCTGAAGTCCTGCTGCATTTTAACTAGTTTTCCATATACCTCCACATCTTTAATTAGTTTTTCCTTCAGCATTTGTTCTAAAGCTTTGTATACTAATGAGGTCAGATGAAAGAGCCTGTAGTTGCTTGGATCAGTCCATTTTCTCATCAAGTGCCAGTCCCATACCAAAGACTCTAGACCTGTCAGTGTCTTTCCTGGGCTGCTGTGACCACTAGGTCTCACCTGAAATTAAGGCACAGCATGCCTGTGATTGATTTTAGACCAGCCCCTCAGGCCAAAAAAGCCAAGTGTTGTATTTTTTCACTTGAAAGCCTGCCTCACAGGTTCCTTCTGCAAAACTATGTGTTCAGGTCGCCTAGTTTCTGGATTTACTTACAATCATGCCTTTGAGATTTTATGTACACAACCTGAATGCTCTGGCATTGCTTTGCATATACCTCTTTTCTGTTTCAAATGTATTTCTTTATGTTTGTATTTTTATTGTATTAATATTTTTGTCTGCAAACAAAAAAAGAACAGTTGAAGAACACTACTTCTACTTTCCTCTTTATGACCATGTCTAGTCAATAGATTTAGAATAAGCCTTATTATTTTAAAACAAAATAATTTTGGTTGTTTCCAATTGCAGACAACTGCAACCTCAAAATGAGATGTAGAAGTGAAGCTCATGGGTGAATGAAGTGTTAGTTTGTCCTACAGAATCTAAAGAGAGCTTTTTCTCTAGCATTAGTTTGGTCTAAAAGAGATCTCTTTCTGTGAACTTTGCCACTTTCTTAATTAGCTCCCAGTTGATACAAGACTGCAGGCTGCTTTCTTCCGGATGGTGAAGACCACAGTGAGGTCCTTGCTGAGAGCGACATGTAATTCCTCAGAGCAGTAGCACAAATGGGAGGGGAGGAAGGCAAGTCCAGATTTTTGGCTGGACTGCCGTACTCCGTATCCTTCAGCCAGTGTGAAACTCTCCCTCTATATTCTCTTCCATGTCTGAACCAACAGGTTGTTTAGAGACAGCTTTGCATGGACCCCAGCCTACGGCACTGAGCTCAGTTTGGAGAAGGCATCTACCTAGAAATTTTAAAGAGAGGAGCTTACAGTCACTGGGGTCTTCAAAATTCAAATCAGCAGCAATGACTGTAAGGACAATAAAATAATCACTGGAAGACACTGGTGCTAACTCAGCTGTTCATCACCTCGTGTTGGTGGAATGCCTGAGCAAGTTGTACACCACTTTTATTATTTTAACTGTGCTGGTAGATGCTCGAAATTATGTAGGTAGGATCTAAAGCTAAATACAGACTACACTTTGATCAGAGAAAGCAAGTTTTACTGATAAATAGTGCAGTAACATCAGGCTGCAGAATTTTACTTGGTAAAATATCACCTCTCTTTTCTCTCAAGATGCAACAAGTTTGCACCGTGGGTCTCATTTCATATGAACCAGGAGCAAATACATGCTATTTGTCATCTCTATATCTGTAATTTATATACAGGTTCACTTAAGGAACATAATTCACTATTGTTAAAATTTGCTTTAGAGGAAGTTGCAAATGAGAGCCCTCCAACACAAAATGATTTAATATGGGGCACTGTGTCTTTTTATTTATGATGTATAACGCATCAGTTACCACAATGAATGCAACAAATACATAGATTCAGTGAAACCTCCATTATTGTTTCACCGCATCTGTAATTTCTAAAATGGCAGTGCAGTACTAATGTATGGATAATAAAGAGAAAACAATAGTTTAAAAGGCAATAAGAAATTCCTGTCACACCACTTAGACTGAAAAATAACACATATAAATAAAAAAGAATTGCTTGGTTTCTGATTTTTTTTTTTGATACTTTCCTCATTCTGGCAACTTGTCAGAGCCTTTCATTGCTACAAAATAGAATTGAATGCCAAAGGAAAGCTGCAAATCAAAAGCAAGATTTAAGGGACTGAAGAGTTCTTTGAATTTTGTTTTTTTCTCTCCATTTGCTTTCACACATGTTTATGAACTCACAGTTGGATTTCCTCAAACAGGAAATTCCACAGTAATTATCATTAGTGGGCTATGGTAATAGCAGTCCCATGAATCCACAGACTCTTTTCAAAGTCATTCCCTTTTAAAGGAAATAGACGCTAATATGGGCCAAATCTTCATTTGCTGGAGTACTGTCACTGAATTTAGCAGCAAAACAATTTACTCTGGCAAATCATCCATACTCTACTTTCAAACAAGCTTATTATGAGGCACAGAATAACTGCAAGAGCAGTGTGGTATGACCCACAAGTACTACTGAAGCACTGCTGTGCAAATACATTTGTTGCTTTAGTAGATAATGTAAACAAAAAGCAAAGTGAGCCTGTCTGGTAATTCCTGGAGGGCAGAGATAAGTAAGGATCAATGGAGAAAGATGACAGATGCAGATTTTTCTGAGAAATAACTTCTGCAACCACAGGCTTCAGAAAGAAATACATTGGCCCCAAGCTGTGGTCCACCCGGCCGAGGCCCTGCCTCTCGGTGTGTACCAGATGTGTCAAAAAGTCACATGCTTTCTAGAATGAAGGCATTACAAAACCTGTCCCTCATGAAGAAGGAATCCATAAAATCCTGGTCTTCAACCTGGTCTTCAACCAAAGTGTGAATTTTAAATCCCTTTCTAAATGTTTTAACAACTGATGAACAATCTCAAAATCAAGTTCTTTTCATCAGCCCTTGTCCAGAAACCTGTTCATCAGTTTCTTTCTACCTCATCTTTAGCACCTACCTGAATTACACATAAGGTGATGACTTTGCTTTCGGACATGAGTTCATTAATCAGAATTTGTTCCCAAGTTATGGACTGAGAAGAACCATCTTGTTTCAGGTCATGAACTGCTTCGATCTGAATTTCTACCAAAGCTTTGCGTCAGTTCACATCAAGAGCTCCCTCTCAATAACACAACTTAGAAGTGTGACTGTGAGTGCAGTTTCTGTATAAAATGACATGATCATCATCAGAACAGAACTGAGTTCTTCCCAAATCAGTTTCCAATGCAAATAAAACAGCTAACTGTAGATTCAGCACCTATGGCAGTAGATTTTTATTAATTGGTTAACAGCTCCAATAACATCAATGCCTACACATCAAAGTCATGTAAACAGAGCTCAATCACCATATGGAACTAGACCAAGATGATAATGGGCAACAAAGCAAGACAATCCTATTCATGTTCCATACGGCTTCTGTTGACTTCTATCTGTTATGCTGAAACTTCTCTGTATGCTATTATGGAATATCGTGTTTTGCTTTTCAGAATGGATGTATAAAATTAGGAATCCAAGTGTACTATCAATGGCCCAAAAATACAGAAGGTATGTAAAGAGAACTTAAACTGGATATTTTAATATGATTTTTTTTTTAATATCAATGCATGCTTGCTTGAACCCTACTTAATTTTTTTATCTTTCATGAAGATGGTTAAGCTAAATCTTACCGCACTACCAGAAGAGCCCCTTCTACACCAATGAAACAGGTCTTTTTGTTATAGCACAACTATTGCAATATTGAACCTTAGGAGGGAAGCACAAAGGCTACTGGCAGCGAATAGAAGCAAAGTTATCTATCTACACATTCCTTTATCTGTACCATTCCAAGTGTATAGTACAATGTGGATTATTTTTCTCTCTAGCAAGACAAATGGACATAGCTTCTTATTCCACAGTGAAAGGGAGAGAAAGACATAGCTACTTTGAGGAATTCACTTGGGAGAAACAAATCATTATTGTAAAAAGCCTGATGATTTCCTGCTTTCAGTCTGAACATATATATCATTTGGAGTTTAGATTAAGAATTAACAGCTTAGATTTTTCAGACAGATGTGCTAAGTATACTTTTTGAAAATCAGACATAGAAGATGTCCTGTGCAGAGTGCAATGCAATGTAAGTGCTTTTCCAAGTGACACGGGGGTACAATCAAAGCACAGTGGCTGTCTGGTCTGAGACTCAGTGAGTAGGGGGAAGAGATGATGAGAAAGCAGAAAGTAGAGCCTTCCATCTAGTGGAAGCTTTTTTTTTTAACAGCTAACTCAGAACTGTCTGCAATTTTAACAGTGCGTTGCCTAGTCACCACCACTCGCAGAGCCCTGTGCTTCTGTATATCACAGCATGTAACTACAGATTGGGATGCTCTACTGACACATGGTCCAGCCTCAAACCACTTTCCCTGCCATGCTCAAAACTCTATTAAACAGTCAGTGTTCAAGTCTAAATTATTTCAGAAATAAGATGTGGGGAGCATGGCATAGCTTTTATTTTTCTTCCTAAAATACAAAAGGAATTTGAACTGCAATACATGTTTGAACTTGGAGCTTTCCTTCAGAAATCGAAAAGGACCTAGAG
>NW_010108060.1:0-15032 GCF_000699245.1 Pterocles gutturalis | reverse complement strand
TTATAGACAGGCGGACAAACGTCTCATGGATGATTTAAGTGCTATTGCCCACTGTTTTTGTCATTTTGACTGGAGTGTTACTGATTTTTCAGCTGGATCAAAGCCAGTTTGATGTCTGCTGTCCAAAGTATGGGAAGTGAAAATGGGGCAGCTGCTGTTTGGGAATCCACTATCACGCAAATGGGTTTTCCATCCTCCTACCACTGAAAAATGAAGTCAGACAACAAAACTTGTGTCAGTGGAAATGGCCTACGGTGCAGAACGAAGGAGGCATCGCATGCAACTACCACAGCTAGTACTGTTTCCCCATAAATAATTACCTGCTTGAACAATTACAATTAGCGCCCTGCACATAATTCATTTGGACTCAGATCTGGTGCCTCTCCTATGGTCAAGTCAAAAGAAGGTAGTGCTGCTTGTTTCTTCGGCGATCTTGTAAACCTGCAGTGTGTACCTGCAAAGGATCACCTCCACCTGGCAAGGTACGACGAAAAAGAGAACTGGTTTACACCATAAAACACACACCACTGAGCTTTTTTCCTCTCTCCCATCAATGATAGTCTTCTGAACAAAAGGCAGCAGAGGACTTGCATGCTTCATTTCCCTAAACAGATTTATAAACCGAAGCAGCACCCTAGCAGGTGCTGAGGTTTGAAGTCTCCCGTTTGCCTTTTTTTTTTTTTTTCCTTGAGCAAAGGCAGCTGGTGAACTATAGGGAAATTGCAAACTTTTAAAAAAAGGGCTTAATCCACCATCTGAAATTCACAGAAGCATTAAGTCATTATTCAAATGAAAAGCTGCTTTAACCCATTAACATATTTTGTCAACAACAAAAAAAGCAAGATGCTGATATGGGGGGAGATATGCACATTCTTATTTATATGGTAATTGAATGGTCAGGGAGTTTGCCTGTTATTTTCCTAAGACATGGTATGCTTCAATTAAAACTATGTTGCACTACTCTTCTAATGGAAACTGGCACCATTAAAAAAAATCTTTTCTTCTTCCTGAGATGTGATGGCGAAGGAAGCATTGAAAGTCAACCAATTTATGCAACCTACTTTGTAACACGATTGCTGGCTTTTGCCTTTCTACAGACAAAGCAAAATTAATAATTCTCCTCTGTAACAAGTGACAAGAGAATTATTTCTGTCTATCAAACCCATCCTAAAAAGGAGTAAGAATATTGCTTCCCCTCCCATAAATTTGCATATTTAGAGTGTTCTTAGTAAAATCTGGTGCGTTATAATTCAATGGCTCATGTTCTTTGTCAATCAGGCTTCTTTCAAGAGCGAATATATTTTTAAAAGCCAGTATGCAACAGCAATTCTCTTTCGTCCAAGCAGCACATGCTGAAAATCACAGTGTAAAAAACTCCAGCTTCATTTAGATGGGCAGAGTTCCACTGATGCTGCTGCTGCTGTGGTTGGGCTGAGCTAGGTCCAAGAAGTCCAGCAAGCTCCTCTGCAAACGCATCATTAACAGAGATAATTATCAGTACTGAAGAAGTGCCCTGAGAAGACATCTCTTACTGTTGTGTAAGTATTCTTTTAATACCCTGGGTTCATTGCTCAAGCTGGAGCTGCTGCTTAGCGTTCAAACCGAGGGAGCCATTTGTCACCATTTTATGCCTACCGGTCTCTTGATTTACGGAGATTCCCCAGGGCCTCACCAAAAAGTAACCAAGACGACAAATCACTATCCAGTGGTGTGGGATTATTAGCATTTTTTGCTGAATGTGCTCACACATATGGCACTAGTTTTCCTACCTCTGCAGCCTCAGCCCAAAAAGGGACAAATTGAGGTGCAGAAAGTAAATACCTAAGTGCTATCAGGAATTACAGAGGTCAAAACCATCATTTAGGAAGAAGTTTGAAGAGGCTGTTGTACAGAAAATGAGAACCACTCATCAGAAATTTCTAAAGGGTGAATTGCCTAAATCTCAAAGTAGGATGTCTAGATAACAAAGATAATACAAAAGTACAAAGCTCAGACTAACAAGCTGTCCAACACCTCTCTGCTCTGGATGAGTTTCCAGCATCCCATGACAAGGACACATCACAGCATGAGCATGGACTCTGACTTGCATAAACACTTGGCATGCTAAGCACAAGCCCAGTCCCCAAACACAGACCCTGTAATCCTGAAGGAGAGAATAAATTCTCTTCCCAAATAAATTTTGACTAAATCTGTATGATGCCTTTATCCTACCACGTTTTGGCCATGGAACATCTTTCTGCAAATGTAATCTGGAGAAGATTTTACATTTGTGAATGACTGGGGAATTTTAGCAGTTCTCCTTTTCTGGTACTCATGAAAAATAATGCAGTATTTACAAAATCCACTGATGCTGTCTTACAAGTTCTCAAATTTGTACCCCACCTGCAGTGCCCTAAAACATATACATTTGTTATTTAAAAAAGAGTTAGGAGGTTCAGAAGACAAGAAGCATTCATAAACCAATGGAATAGATGTACTTAAAGCTAAATAATATGAGTTGGCCAAAGCAATGCTAGACAGTCTAATGATCTCATAACTGTGCAACTGAGACAATGGGGAACTTGAAAGTGTGGCTGATAAGCAGCTAGACTAACATGGATGATATGTATAATCCATCAGTGAACTAAAAAAGAACCAAGTAAAACCATGCTGGATGCTGCAGTTTTGTAGGATGAGGAGGTGCTCTGTGGAGGAAGTCTCCCAGTATATTTGCAGGTTGATTTAAAGTGTCTTGAGTGGTTAAAGAACTCTGGTCTTAGCTGAACACATGATGAATGGAGTTAGGACTTTGCATACAGATAAGGTAAGCAGACAATTAATAAGCACATACAGAAGATGGTGGTGCCACTACTGCCCTCTGTATTAACAATGGCAAGTTCAAAGCTAAGTTCAAAGGCTTATGGTGTTTGGCACTTTATACCCAGTTGTCAAAAAATGTGTCTCAGGAAAATGACGTGTAACATCTTACCAACACTAAAAAATTGTACTGCTTTAGCTGTATTGATATACTTATTGCAGGACAACTACCTATAAAAATGGATGCTGATACAAATAGGAATTAGGTCTTCTGCCCATGTACTGCCATTTTTATCAAAGACCAGGATTTCTACAAAAGTATTTAGGGCTGTAAAAAAAACCCACAGGGTAAAACAAAAGTTTAGACTAGTTTAATTATGTTCACAAGCCCATGGGGCCTGATGGGATTCATCTCAGAGTTCTGAAGGAGGTAGCAGCTGTTACAGCAGGACCCCTCTCTATATCATCTGCCAAAGGTCTTGGGAATGTGGAGAGGTCCCCGCTGACTGGAAGGTAGACAATGTTATTCCAATCTACAAAAAGGGTGTGAGGCAAGAGCCATGGAACTACAGACTTGTTAGTCTAACCTCGGTTCCTGGAAAAATTATGGAGAAGATCATATTGGATACTACTGAAAGGCATTTAAAGAATAATGCAGTCATCAGGCACAGTCGACATGGGTTCACAAAAGGAAAGTCCTGTTTGACTTATTTGATATCCTTCTATGATAAGGTCACCCACCCAGTGGGTGAAGGGAAGGCAGTGGATGTAGTATTTCTAGATTTTAGTAAGGCTTTTCACACTGTCCCTCACCACATCCTTCTGGACAAGTAGTCCAACTGTGGGATGAGTGGGCTTATGGTGTGCTGGGTGAAGAACTGGCTGAAGGGCAGGGCTCAAAGAGTTGCAGTGAATGGGGCTACATCTGGCTGGTAACTGGACACCAGCGGTGTTCCTCAGGGTTCAGTTCCAGGGCCAGTTCTGTTCAACATATTTATCAACAATCTGGATGCAGAAGTTGAATCCACCATTAGCAAGTTTCCTGATGATACCAAACTGGGAGGTGCTGTTGACTCTCTTGACGGACAGGAGGCCTTGCAAAGGGATCTGGATAGATTGGAGCACTGGGCTATGCTTAATGGGATGAAATTTAATGAGTTGAAATGCCAGATTCTGCACATAGGATGGAGTCATTCTGGGCACAAAACTGGGAGGTGAGCTGCTGAAGAGCAGCCCTGCACAAAGTTATCCGGGGGTGCTGGTCAACAGCAGTGTCCATATGAGTCAGCAGTGTGCCCTGGCAGCCAAAAGGGCAAATCGCATCCTGGGGTGTATCAAACACAGCATAACCAGCCGGTCAAAAGAGGTAACTATCCCCCCTGCATCTACCTTTGGTGTGGCCTCACCTGGAGTACTGTGTGCAGTTCTAGGCCCCACAATTTAAGAAGGATGTGAAGGTCCTTGAATGCCTCCAGAGGAAGGCAACAAAGCTGGTGAAAGGGCTGGAAGGAATGTCTTGTGAGGAGTGGCTAAGGACTCTGGGTTTGTCTAGTATAGAGAAAATGAGGCTGAGGGGCAACTTCATTGCTCTCCGCAGCTTCCTGAGGAGGGGAAGTGGAGAGGGAGGTGCTGGTCTCTTCTCCTTGGGATCCAGTGACAGGATGCATGGGAATGGTTCAAAGCTGTGCTCGGGGAAGGTTTAGACTGGACACTAGGAAGTATTTATTTACCAACAGGGTGGTCAAACCTGGAACAGGCTTCCTAGAGAGGTAGTCGATGCCCCAAGCCTGTCAGTGTTTAAGCAGCATGTGGTCAGCCCTGAAGTGGTCAGGCAGTTGGACTAGATGATTGTTGTAGGTCCCTTCCAACTGAAATAGTCTATTCTATTGTATTCATGTATTGTCCCTGTACATATTCAAGAACCTTACTGGTAGTCATATGTACCAAAAGGAGAAAGTTCAGATTCAAGCTAGGAGAGTTCAAAAAAATGTTGCACAGATTTGAACTGGGATTTGAGTTCTCTCAAATTACCTGACTGTAAAAGTTTATAGCACGTAAATTTTAACATCATAATTCATTGAAAAGCAAGTGAGCATTATGCACTATTCCTGAAAAAAATAATTCCAAGTGGCACACTATTACAGAAATACCCACTTTCCAATACCAGAGTTTTTAATAAAAAATAATATTAAAAGCATTTCATTTCATTCATTTAATCACAATCTGAAGATACCACTGTGGAAAAAAGAATAGGGAAAAACCAAATGCAGGACTAAAAAAATATGAGTACATTTTGCTTACTGAAATAATAATATTTTTGATCAGGAAAAATATGATATGCTAGCTGAGGGGATGAAAGCCTGCCTCCCCTTCAGTTCCTGAGAGAAACATGTTTGTTATATACCCCCTCAAACAGGTTGAGGCCATATGCAAAAACAATGGTGGGGCTTAGAGCATAGCTGGATATTGGAGCTGATGTATTGGAAAGAAGCCTGCTGACGGCTAATGCTCATCAATGTCTGCAAGTGTGGCGAAGAGGCGGCAGGAATACAATGATAGAGATTGTGGGCACCTGCTGAAGTTTTCTATGACGGAAAATTATTTTCTGTAACCAAAGAGCTCTTGGGGAGGAAGGAGTTTCTGGGCTAGAAAAATGATTGCAGCTACAAAACCTGGTAGAGCAGTGTGGGAGCTTACTCTTTATTCATAGGAAGGTTTGAGAAATCAGTGGAAAATAAGAGTCAGAGAAGACAAAATAATGCCATAAAAGAACTGAGCATTGGAAACAAGGAGTTTATGTTTTTTCATGGACTTTTGCATTCTTCATGCATATTTTTACTCTAAACCCTTGCATGCACTCCCAGAAAATGAAACTAACCCCATTTTCCCACCTCATCCCTGTGTGAGATATTTTTATCCCTTCTGTTTTTACCCCAGGCTTTTCTAATGACTTATTTTTCTCATTCATCATGTATGCTGTTCTGCCTGCCTCTTGTTCATTTATATGTCTCATTGTGCTGAACACCTTCCAGCATAGAGGTTGCCAGAGTGACGATGCATATTTCAAGGGTGACAAAAGAAGTCATTCATTTAAATAACACATGAAAACTTGTGCTGAATATTCCCAAACACATCAGTACTTGTCAGATAATAATTCTCCTTGACAGCCTCTTCCTAAGGAGAGGAAGAGTGAAGATTATTCAGAATAGGCTGTAAATGTAAACTGAGTTGTGTTTGAAAACCAGAAAAGTCCAGGCAGCTTCATAATGTATAGTTTGGAGCTCCTGTAGTTATAAGACCCCATGGATCAATTTTTGGAATCCCTGGTCCCATTATAAATTCCACAAACAATATTCTGCTCCTGGATGTTAACATGCTGAGTCTAGCAAGGAATCAGTTTACAGAAGTCCCTGTAGAGATGGCAATGATATTACAAGCATCTGTTGTATTTTCCAAAGCATTACAATGCCTTTTCTCTTAGGGGTTGTTACTATGAACAACCACTGCACATGAAAAAGCCAACAGCCACTGGAAATAAAACAGGAAAAATTAAAAGGAAGGTATATAGTGCTTAGAAATTCTTTGAAAATCTCTGCACTTAAAACAGAAACTTTATTCAGAAAGTCCAAAAACTACAAGGGAAATTCTACATATTCTATAGATGTATTACCCAACCTCTGGGCTAAAGTCTTTTATTTCTTTATATGCCTTGGAGGAACTCAAGCTTCAGGCTTCACTGTGCTAGGATCGTCATAAACACAGGACAGAAAGGAACCAGCCCCACAGGAACTTGCAGTCTAAGAAACATGCAAAAATCAAGCAGCAAAGCAGGGGCAGCAATGAGTTAGCCTATCTTACTGGAAGGTCTTCCAAACAGTGCAGGCCAAGCACTATCTTCTAGCACATCCTACCAAAAAATCTCCAAACCAATACAATTATGATCAAGTAACTCAAAAATACCTTTTGGCCTAAAGGAAGGCTCATCTGTGTGTCATACTAATATTCCTTATCCTGTATGTGTTCCTGCATTTTAGTGCATGATAGCAGTTTATTATTTTTTAAGGTTGATTCTAGCAATAAAAATAGCTGGAGTTTCCACTGATAGCAGATAACAACAAATAGCCTTCCTGATAGTTGAATAGTATATCTGATGAAGATCTTTACACAGAAGAGCAAGGATTTTAAAAATCTGCTTACTGCAGTTAGAGGTAGTTTTAGAACCCATTATACACTGTATCTTTAGAAGCTGTAAGCTAGATAAAAGGCCAAAACAAGAAGCAACACTCCAAATTTGTTCAAATAAACCTTTCACTTTGCACTAAAATCTCTAAGCCTATACAGAAAATCAAGCATTGTATGGTGAATTTCGATTAGATTTTAATTCAAGATTTTCCTAGTATGCTTTGATATATTTTCCTTGTGATACTTTACATTTGATCCATCTTTGCCAAAGAGAGAGGGGAATTTTTGGGCACAGTGTATGCTTAGTACACTTCTCTGTAAGACCATCAATCAGTATCTGTTGTGTCTGTTGCCAGTTGGTTATTGCTGCTAAATAATATATGCACATTAAGTCTTCCACTTGGGGAAGTCATTAAATCTGAGATGATCAAAAATCTCCAGATCTAGAAGCAGCATTACAGCAGCCACTGCACAGAAGCTTTATCAATACAAGAGAATTGATACATTGGCTATCTTGCCATCTCAAATTGCCAAAGAGCCAGCGCCGTATATACTTCCACACAGAGCAGCTGAAACCTTTATAGAAGTAATTGTTAACTTGCCAGTTGAAAGCTTAGGTCAAAATCAATGGTGCTGCCGGCTTTCTAGGAATAGCTGCTATCCATTGCTGTAAATTATCAGTCACCTTGAGAAAAGCACTGAAAGTTGAAGAACAGACCAAAAGCCTATTTAAGTAGCTCATCATCAATTGTATTTAGACAAAACCCCCTGTACTGGATTCACCCATCTTTCAAGTAATTTAAGTGACTATGAACAGGAAGGGTTCTGTAATTATTTAAAGCTAAAGTGCATTCATCTTTCATATGCTACAGATTCTAGTGAAATATGGGGTTTGTCCCATTCATTTATGTTAACACTTTGTCTGTCATTAATGCTTTAAAAAGACAAGACTCCATGTCTCCGATCTTTTTTTTCCCCATGTTTAAGATGAAATGCAATTTGCTGAGGACTCCATAGCTTGTAGGAGAGGGCATGCAGAGCTAGAAATGAGCATTTGGCAAGAGAAGAGAGTGCTATCATTTCCATACTACAAATTTCATTTAGTGTTGTTGTTTTTTGGCAAGACACAGCCATAGTTGAAATTACTTGTCCCAGTATGTAAAACATTCATCTCTGTTCACATATTGCTGTTCTAGGGATATTTGTTTTGCAAAGTAATCTTTAAAAATAAAGGCAGCATTATTCTGAAACCTGTTTAAGAAAAGCAAATTTATTTGCTGGAACTCATACTGCATCATTACCATGACCAAAAATTAGAGGAGGCTTTTTGATGACATTGCAAACACCCCTGGCAGATGTGAGAGGTCACAGAAAGATGTTGCATGAAGTGTTGTTACAAATAGAGGGATTCTGAACATTGGAGACTGCCGGTTGCCCTCATGTCAAGTGAAGTAAACCAAGTTACATCAATTAGTGTTAATAATAACATCATCAGCTGGCATAAAGTTTTTAATGAACGTTAGGATAGCAGTGCCTAGCAAGCATTCAGGGACAGATCCTTGCCTTGCAAAGTACTCTGCAGAACACATTTATAACCCCATGGACTAAACAGACAAGGCGATGGCAAGCATCAGCTCTATGATTATAACTTTTTCCTCTCATGGTTTTACTCTGGAGGTGAAGTGGTATATAGAAATCAAAGCAAAAAAGAAAAGAAACTGGAGAAAAAAGTATGAAGTGAATAGGAGATAGGGTTTGAGCAACAGCCAGGTAGCACAAGAAGAGAAAAAAATGAACGAGATCTGTTAGTTGTTTGTGGGCTCCTGCTTTCACCACCACATGGTTGAAAGACAGACTGTTGGATCCAAATTGCTGCCAAATGCTGCACGGGAACCCCCTTTCCCCATTGCTGGATGGAGGAAAGTAGTGCTCCTTGTGCCATGCCTAACCTGCTTCTATCAGAGTGACTGCAGAAGACAGTAATAGAGGGACTACTGTAATGCTGCTGAAGTCTCACCCTAACGCTGGAGTAACAACTTCTGAAAACAAGCACCCTCCTGTCATCCAGACTGTGTTTCATTTTAGCACGTGGCAGGTGGCCTCAGAACTGAAACACAGAAAGCATTGCTCAAAATTAGTCTTCACTGGTGGGGGATGGCTCAGCATCTCACTGGACTGAGCTCAATTTTGCTTTACACCAAATAAAGTCAGATGAAAGTAGAAGTCAAGCAGATCTTGGCCTCCAGGGTAATCCAATAAAATAGACTACACATTGCTCACTCTACAATAGGGCCAGTAAAAACAAAAGCATCAATCAGCTGTTTAAGGAAGCAATCTTCAAAACTGAATTAGGAAGCTAATGCATGCATTTACAGGAATGGGAATAAAGGGTTTGCTGTGTAGTCCTGAACTTCCAGGTAAGCCCTGGAATTCAACCAGATCTCAGTTTTCTAACTACACTCCCCATAAAACCATACAGCATTAATAAAAAATAAAGAAGTAATAACAGCATTTGTACCGCACCTTACATCTCAAGATCTAAAATTCACTATCTAGAATTCTAAAATTCTAATTGTGTTTTTATGCCTTAAAAATGCAGTTTGTTTCATATCATTATCTATTTCAGAATCAAAACTTGTACATTAATTGAAGGTTATATCTGTCAATTCATATGACATTATCAAATTATGTCTGGTCTGAGATTATTTCAATACACCAAATTTTGCTTTAGCATTTTGAGACAGATTTTTATCTTCAGTAAATCTGCCTCTGATTGTACATAGGTGAATGCAAATTTGTTATACTGAGATCCAACCAACAGCGTGCAGAGAGCATCACCGTGGCTGTGAATGTTGCTCAAAGTCCAACATACAAATTTAAAAATATCACACAGCTCTGTCCGTGTCAGGTGTCAAGGCAGCAACCTGGAAATCCAGAGTCTGACATGCATTAAGAGCCTGTACTCTTTTTTTGGGCATGTGTGTGTATGAACTGTAATCACAGCTATTTTCTTTGAGAAGAGCAAGAAATAATCTGCTGCTCTCAGCACTGCAGCTCGTTGAATTTCCTCTCACGCACACGCATTCACATACCCCAACCTGACAAAGCAGAGTTAATACTGTGTATTTAATAAACAAAAACATAAGGGCAATTGAACTGATCTCAGTGTTTAAATATGCCGTAATGTTTCGAGGTCTATAAAACTTGTAAAACAAAGCTGAAAAAATTTAACAGAATTTAACAGCACTGCTGTGGTTTTGTGTGGTTTGTGGGTTTGTCTGGTAGCAGGGAGGGGCCACAGGAATGGCTCCTGTAAGTAGCTGCTAAAGGTTTCCCTGGACTCCAGCTCTGCTGGCAGCAAGGGAGGGGCTGCAGTGGTGGCCCCTGTAAGTGACTGCTCAGGGTTCACCCCCATCCCCAGCTCCAAGGGTTTAGTAACAGGGAGGGGGAGTGGGGGAAGGAGTACCACTGATCTGGCCCCTGTGAGAAACTGCTGGAAGTTTCCCCAGCTTCAGGCTGGACCCACCCCAGGCCAGGGCTGAGCCAATTGGCACCTCTGCGAATGACATGTTTAAGAAGGGGCACGGAACAATGGGGTGGCATGGCTCTGGGCAGGGCCTGGCTCAGGCAGACCAGCCCAGCTGTCCCGCTGCCTGCTCGGCTTCTGTGAACCGACCTGCCATAGCCCGAGCCTCCGCCATGGCTCACTCAAGAGTCAGTTTCCTTGGGAGCTGATGAAGACCTGTGGCAGAGAGAGAAGTGAGATTTTTGAGAGGAAGGACCACACGACACTCCGGTCAGAGAAGGGAAGCGAGAAAGGGGGAGATTTTCTCCTCAGAATTTCCCCTGCAGCTGGTGAAGATTCATGGTGACACACGGTTTGTCCCTTGGTGCAGCCCATGAGAAGATGCAGCTGTGGAGGACCCTATGCAGGAATTTTGGAGAAGCCCACGCTGGAGCCGGGCAGTTGTCAGGGGACTGTGGCCCCATGTGGAAAGGACTCATGCTGGAGCAGTTTGAGAAGGACTCTCCCATGAGAAGGGACCCCATGCTGGAGTCAGGAAAGACTGTGAGGAGCCCTCCCCTGAGGAGGAAGGAGCGGCGGACTGACTGCACCCCCCATTCCCTGCCCCCCTGCGCTGGGGGGGACGGGGAGATGGTACAGAACAAAGCCTTTGGGCTTTGGGAAGAAGGGAGGGGTGGGGGAGAAGTGCCTTTTTAAGATGTAGTTTCTCTCTCTCAGTATCTTGCTTCTTTTTGTAAATAGTTAATAAATTCAATTGGTTTTCTTGTTCTTCCCAAGTCATGTCGGTTTCTTGCCCATGACCCTAAGTGGTGAGTGAAACCCTCCCTGTCCCTGCCTCAGCCCACCAGGTGTTTAACAAAAACTGTCCCTGTGGCTTTATAAACCACGACAAGCACTGAATTTGGCTATTTACACTGAGGCTAAAAAAGGCTCAGCTGGTATTTCCTGGATGCAAGGTCATACGCACTGTGGCTTTGGATGAGGAAAAAAAAACTTGCAGGAGTGGAAAGGAAGCACCATTTAGTTGCAAGGCAAGAACATATAGAAAACACTCTCTAGTAGGAAAAAAAATCATTTAAATTAAACTATTAATAACTACCTAGTTTATAAACATGTAAGCCAGATCCTTCTGTCTGAATTTTCTTCCCATTTGTTGCTATTGCATTTTTAGTTTTCCTGTCTGTAGTCAGACCCTGATACTGCAATGAAATCCAGAGCCCACCTTAGGCTCAGGCCTTTCACTCTGAAGGATCTCATTTAAACAAGGTCTACCAAGATGTATGACTTTAAGCAGATTCCACCAAGCCTGTGCAAAAGGCTGCCTGGATGCTTATTTTGGTTGAAACCAAGTTCATTTTGGTTCAGCTGATATGAGTTAGCAACAGTTTTGTGCAGTTTGTCCTAGTCTGGCATAAATTAAAATAATGAAAGAAAAAAAGAGTGTGGAAAAGAGTGTGCACTTCAAACCAGTGATATTTTCTTGTGGTCTATGGGACTTTAACTAAAAGGTATTGAGAAAAGAGCTGGGTCTGTGTTATTTGTATAACTAATCCTTATATAGGGGATATAGGATAAACAACAGTAAAAAGAAAAACCCAACCTGTAGAAAGGCTGTTTAGAGGCAGATAAACAATCACAAACATGAGGTCTCTTGAAGGTAAAGAAACCTGCTTGAGAAACAACAATAGGCAATTCCTGTTGCTATTATATTAACTACTGCAGCTTCTTTGAGATGCCCTTAGAGCTTCACAGCTATTAGGGAAATGGGGCACTTTCTTCACTTACCACCAGCAAAGTTTCAGGTACCCTAGAGGAGAAGCTCCACAATAATGTAAATACAGAAGAAAAGCATTTCTTCTCTTACTGAAATACATCACTTAGGCCAAAGAAGTTTAACATCTGCATATGCAGCTGCCCTTTGTGCTGGGAAGGCGCATTCAGATTTCCCAACAACTTTGTGTGGTTTGTTTGTTTGTTTCTTTCTTTCTTTCTTTCTCTCTTGGGAATAAAACAAAACAATTATCAAAGTTTAGAGAATCTTTGCTACTTTCCTGTCTTGAGAGATTCCCTGCTTTGTGGTTTACATCCTCTATTCTGCAGTTGTTAGGTGGTTTAGGCCAATATTGCAGCATATATATTTATCTTTATACTTCCCACAAGCTGAGCACAGATATTTTATCACATTCATTTCAAATTAGAGGGTTTACCCATTTCCTTTCAGGAGATGGAGAGATTACCAAGGGCAAAGAATTGTCCAACAAAGTTCTGAACAGTATTACTACTAAAAGAGGATTTTTTTTGCTTTTTTAAAGATGAAGTGAGAGAAGTATAACTAGAGATGGAAGATGAAAGCATCTTTCCTGCTTTGGTGATGAAAGAGAGATGCAGCTCAAGAAGTTTTCTGGAGAGGAAGAAGCATATTAGAAGAGATAAATAATTCTTTACAAAAAAACCACAACCCAAAACTTTGCTATGCTTCGATGTAGAGATCAAAACCAGGCCTGCCATTTAGAAAATAACAGGAATGGGTCCATGCAGGCAGGGAGCACTGGAGCCTTGTCCTTTGAGCAGGTTCTTGTATACTCATGTTAGTGCTGGCATGTTATTAGTGCTACTTAGGCAGAATTACTTAACAGAGTAGGGGACAAAGTTTTCCAAATTTAATCTCTGGCCTGGGCTTCTTGTGCGCCTCTTTGCACAAAGATCAAAGAATGGGATTTTCTTCCTCTGCATAACGACCATTTAAATCTTACTGGTTTCAAGACAATCAATGCAGGATAAAATTGAAATTTTTTAAAACTTCCATCATTACATGCCCTGGTTCGTGATTGAGGAACTGCATAAAATATTCTTTTTTTTTCTCATAGACAATGTACTGTCCCCTTAGTGTCAGGGCAGGGACTTCATTCTGTAGTTTGCCAGAAATTTTTGGAACATGTCAATTTATTTTTATACTTAACAGAGCAACATAGCCCAATACTAATGCAAATTATTGTTTGACACCATTTCTGTTCCTGCTTGTGCTTTCTCAGATGCTAACCTTATCCCACGAACGTCACATTTTCTGTATTTCTAATGATACAGCTCATCATCTGAAGGAGTCTAGCAGCTCTAGATAGAAGGCTCTATTGGCCAATAAATCAATTTATTGTTTCCACACACAATAATCACTTGCCTCACCTTCAAAAGTCAAGTCAGCTGTAGCACCTCTGAGCTTTAGCTCAGGGACTATATAAGTAACAAGTACCATGCTATCAAATGGATAATTAAAACAAATTTAATATAATCTGTTTTGGTATCAATCCAGTTCTAGAAGGCTGTAATCTAGACCAAGAGAATGACAACCACCATCTACTGCAACTACCTCAGCAGGGAGACCAAAGGAAAAACAGGTCTCTTGCTCCATGTTAGACTGATACAGTTTGGGCAATGCAAGTGAGATTGCCACTCTGCTCTTCTTCTCTGGATAGAAACTTTTGTTCACTTCTTCATCCTAAAGGACAGAATTCATACAGAAACAAAACAAAACAAAACAAACCACACAAATCCTCCAAATGATGAATTGTCAGCAAGTTCTTTGTGGTTGTTACTTGGCATGTAATGTAATATTGAGAGAAAATAATTTCCCCTTCCTAGTCATTGTCAAAAGACCCTTTTTACAGTGTTTTCTATGGATTCAAAAAAGTCTGTAGACAAGAAATGGCCTTACAGATGGCTAATCCCAACACATGGTACTTGGCTGTCAAATATTTAAAGGGCAAGAGGAAGGGCTGTGTAGCACATAGCAGGAGAGAATCCAAAAGGGAATCAAACTTTGATAATATGTCTCCCTCCCTGCAGTCTGTCTCCAGCACTGTCCCTTCTTAACAGTGTATTTTATCTTTATAGAGTGCTTTTTATTTTGTGGAGATGGATGCCCAGAGACAAGCACCAATGAGCTCAGGGCACAAGGCATCAGGCATCGTCATTTCACAGTTAGTAATACCACGGCATGGCTCTGCAGCTGGAAGCCAATAAGCACAGAGCCGCATGGCAGCGTGCATCTCAAAGCTGTGCCTGAGCTATGACATGCTACAGCTCTTTATCACCCCTCACTGATGCAGCTAGAGCCTGAGGACAAGGGGGAAGCTCTCCAGAGAGCGTGGTGTGCATGGACACTTGATATTACTCAGCCAAGTATAGTTTGAGGCATAACACTCAAATACATAATGCTTCTTTTCTTAACATGGTAGCTATTGAACGCCATATCATCTCCATTCTGAAGCATCAGATGATGCTTCTAGCACCTAGGCATCTGATGAAACTCCAATAATTTTAGTACTGACAGGTGAAAAAACCAAACCCCCGAAAGTTAAAAAGGGAGTGAAGGGCAATTTCAATTCATTAGAAAGATTTGAAGAGGGAAAAATTGTCCTTGCAAGAGAAGGAAGAGGATTGTATTAGAGAGGCTCTGCACATGCTACATGCAGTAGCCCTCATGCACAGGCATGCTTTGCCCCAAAACATAGAATCATAGAATGGCCTGGGT
>NW_010108059.1:0-746 GCF_000699245.1 Pterocles gutturalis | reverse complement strand
TTCCAAATCGTGGAACTGAGAACTCTTTCAAACTGGGGACGCGCAGCATACACGTGCCTTTACCGGTTCCGCGTGCACGGGGAACCTGCACAATAATCTCCTACGCCGCAGCTTGGGTGTTTTTTTTTTGTTTTTTTTTTGTTGCACATTTTATTTATTCTCTGGTTAATAAAGCCCAGTTGGCACACAGGTGACTCCTATTTTATTACAAATGAAAGTATAGGAGGTTTTTTTAAAAGGATAAACCAAACTTCCTGTAAGTAGGAATCTGGACTTTTTGGCTCCCAGCCTCTCAACTGCATACTTGTGCAAAGAGCTGGAGCTGGTGAGGAGAAGTTGCGGAAAACAGCCGGAGCTTCCGTGCAGAGGCGGAGCTTCAGTGACCGGCACCACGGCAGGCGGGAGCTTGATGGAGACGGGGTGTCCAGAGCGTGCGTTAGCCAGAGCCAGAACAGCCTATTGCTGTGCCGAGGGGGAGCCGTGGTCAGCCGGAGCGTCTCTGCGCCGGAGCATCAGGCGGCTGGAGCCGGCGCTGGCCACCCTCGCTCTTGGGTAATGGCGCCGATGGTGGTCCGGGGGAGTAATATTTGCTAGTTCAAAGGTGCTACAGGTACTCTCCGTCAAACCCACGGAAAAGGCACATTTGCTGCCGGTGCAGAAAAGCCGATGAAAGGTGACGGGTAACGGAGCACGCCCCGTGTCTCCTCCCAACGAGTGCCTGTCTCCACCTCCCGTGCATTTCTCCT
>NW_010108058.1:0-46516 GCF_000699245.1 Pterocles gutturalis | reverse complement strand
AAAAAAAAAAAAAAAGGACGAAAAGGGTGTTCTTTCCAAAAGACTCTTGCGGGCTACTTCTCTCCCCAACCGTATTACTGCAGGAGACCCCGGGGACGGGGTGAGATTAATTGCTCTGTGTTACGAAGAAAATGATAGATGCCATTAATCAGGGAAGTTCTAAGTCATCCGCGGTTGTAGATGGAATTCAGAGATTAGCTGGGACAGCTGGCAGGCAAACAGGGCACTCTCCAGGTCTGGCGTAAATCACTCAACCCCTGGAATTATTAAACAGCATCTCATACAGACAGAATCTCATACATTTTCTTAAAGAGAAGTGTTCCTTAGGAAGATGAATGTTCAGTTCATATTATGTGTTTCCAATTGCTGTTACATTTCCCTTTCTAAATAATGAAAGCATTGGGTTTTCCTTCCTGGATGTCAGAAACTTCAAACTTGAAAAAGAAACAAGACTTCACACAAACATCTTTCAGACATGGATAAAAAGCAAAGCCAGGCAAACTACATAAGTACCCAAATCATAGCTTCAATGCCCTTTCTGAAATAAACAGGCAAAGTTGTAAATTAATAGGTGTGTCCTAACACTTCCAATATATTTATCTTGCAGCAACTACTGCAGCAATTTTTTTTTTCAAATTTTATTTGTTTTCATGCACTTTGAGGAAAGCAGTCAATCAATGCCACTTTCATTCACTACTTCTAAAAGAATATTAGACATTCTGTGGCACCTAAGTATTCCAAGTGGAGAGAAGACCTTTTTTCATTAGTCTCGCCTATTTTTTTTTCACTTGGCAAAAATGAATTACGGCATGATCAACTTCAATCAATCTTTCATGGTATCACATTGATTAATATGTCAAATGCTTGTCACTGTTTAGCACCAATATTTATGACTGAGTAATTGTGAGCTTGATTGCATGTCTTGCAATATTGTGATCAATCTACAGTGACATTCATAATTTTGCAGAAACTTGCTTTATAAATTAAATAAGAGCATATATTCTATTACATAAAAGGGACTTCAGTCCAAAACATGGAGTTTACAATAGTTATTTAAAGATATTCAAAATTTAGCTTCGTGATATGTAAACTAAATGCTTACCATGCTAACCAGCTTAATTTTCTTTATTAAAAACTTCTTTTAGGAAGATTAATATTATTTTTATTAAATTTAAGAAAAACTATGGACAAAATATCAAAAGGTTGGGTTTTTTTAAACTTTCAGCATTTGTATTTACTGAGCACTGTACCCTCAGTTGTCTTTAAATTGCTTCAGTATCTGATGCAGAAACAGTCTCACATGCAAGTATCATCTTTCCTATCTTTGGTGCAAAATCTAGGGAAAAAATAGTTTTAAATTATTTATTTTTTAAATCAAAAGGGCAAACCTAACACTTGAAGTGGAGAACCAGGTCATTGTTATGACATAGAAATATCACTATATGCAATCAGAATAATTTAGGTTGGGGAGGACCTTTAGATGTGACCCAGTTCAACCCCCTGCTCAAGGCAGGACAACTTCAAAGCTAGATCAGCTTCCTCAGCACCTTGTACAGCCAAGTTTTAAAAATACACAAGAATGGACATTCCGCCTTTTCTGGAAAAACTGTTCAATTGTGACTACTGCTTATTGCGGAGAATGCTTCCTTTTTTCCTAATCGGCGTTTCTCTTGCTGCAACTTGTGTCTGTTGCCACTCATCCTTTCTCTGTGCACCTGAGAAGAGCGTGGATCTGCTTCCATGTAAACACTCCTTTGGCAGCTGAAGATGGCAATTAGATCCTTCCCCTTAGCTTTCTTTCTTTTCTTGAGACCTCTCAGAAATATCACGGACAAATTCACTACTCATTCCCATTCCTTTTCAACAAATCTCACTGAAATTAGTTTTATAAAGTAAAACCATTATTTGTGGGAGGTTTTTTCCCATCTCTCAAATGGATAGCTAAAATGACTCCTTCCTCTTCTTAAGAGGTACTCATGGAGAAACCTACACAGAACAGCATGGTCAAAGCAAAAATCTCCTATTTCTATCACAAAGAGCAAAGATTCAGGTCAAAGTCATTTATATCCCATGCGGCCAAATGAGTTGGTCATACAGTAACTTGAAGAGTATCAGCAGCACCTACAAAGTACAGTTTTCCCAGGCCTTACGTAAAAAAAAGTTTAATACTGAATGCTAGGTTTTTCCACTAACAGTAATGACATTTGCCTGAGGTGCACTTTCACAGGCACATGTGAAAGCTAGTACACATTTTTACGCATGTGGCCTGTGTACAGGCACAGGGCTAGTGCTGAGATAGGTCATGAAGTGAAGCTGTTAGGGACGGCAGCTCAGAGAGAGGTTGGGAAAGGGAAGAACTGGCAGAAAGGGCAGCCTAGGTAGAAACTATTTTCACCTTCGGTCACACAAGCTCTGGTTTGTCTGTCATCTCCACAGATGTATTCATCTTAAACGGTTTGAATTGTTTACCAGTATTCTAATTAAAACTATTTGTATTTCAACTTATTCCCCATCAGATAAATTATGTGTTCTTTCTCTCTGCATACACATATATATATAATTTATCAAAAAATACATATACTTACAAGGCATATAATGTTAAGCATCTCATGGATACAGACATTCTTGTTTTAAAGAATATCCATTTCACACCAGGAACAAGCAGGCAGGTATAGCCAAAACGTAATATTCTGCTGTATTGCAGAATCATCCTCATTCTAAATAAATCTAGCAGCCTTGCAAAGTGTGTTTGTAATTTGTTTTGTGTCTGGGATTTAGGGTCTTTAGAGCAAATCAAGGATGAGAAATGAAAAGAAATTTGCTCAAGTGTTCTGGGAGACAGTCTTTAAAGAAACAAGCAAAAAATATCTTCCTATATCTGTTAAGACCTTGTGAAACCTTCCAGAGGTTTTGTAATGATGCAAAAAATACAAGGGAAAAAGTCTTTTCTAAGGGATTTGACAAGTGAAAAATACATGTTCAGAGTAAAGGAGCTAAACAGTTCAATGAATTGGAGTGGGATAAGGAAGCTTTCACTTCAATTCAGCAAGCTGTGATAAATTGACTGAGTTGTTACTATTTTACATATTCTATGCCTTATGTGACATTAATTAGTTATTTCAGCAGTCAGAAGTCTACCCAAGAAATCACCAGCACAGCAGACACTAATTGGCACTCCTGTTCACAGTCTACGTAGAAAGCATTAATTTTCAAGCACTGTGTGGACACAGGCAGTACACACAACTATACCACACCACTGATTATATTGAAATGTTTAAGGCAAAAAGGATGGTGAAGTTCAGACAGACGTACATTGTCCATGCCTATGATGCAACTCAGAACTTATCAGCTCTTTTCCAAACCATTGTCTTCTAGCCTTTTTTTAAAATAAAAAAGAAGTTATCATTCCTCCATGTGAAACGTTATTCCCAACACAAAGTTAAAAACTTGATAATTTTTTATTTTCAAGGACAATTCCTTAAAAGAATAAGCAATAGATCAGTTTGAAGGCACTCCCTTGGTATTTTGGCCACACATACTAACACAAAAGAATACATAATTTTGCATCTATTTAGGGATACCTCTGGTTTTGCCTCAGAAACAAAAATTGTCTTGTGTCATTCTCTGTTGCCTAGAGAAGTTGTGGATGCCCCAACCCTGGAGGTGTTCAAGACCAGGCTGAATGAGGCTTTGAGCAACTTGGTCTAGTGGGAGGTGTCCCTGCCCGTGGCAGGGGGGTTGGAACTCAGTGATTTTTAAAGAACCTTCCAACCCAAACCATTCTATGATTCTATATCTGAAATATCCAGACTGGAAGAGCTTCCATCTGTTATTTTTGCTAACAGCTTCACATCTTTGAAAAGGCTTATGAAGAATTTTCTTTTTCTAGAACATCAATTGAATTGTTAACTGGTCATTTATCTACTAGAAATAGATTATAAAATGAATGAAAGCAGATGTTGGGCATTCCATTCCTGTTCAAATCCATTTTTCTGTCTATCCCCTAAAAACTGAACTGGAAAAGTACTGGAATATAAATTGCTCATTGAGGAAAGTTCTGCCATGCCATAAAGGCTTGCCTTGGAAGAACTGATATTTGAGTCAGGTTTTAAGAGAGATATGGTATTTTATATCCACCACTAACTCCAGCAATACTATGAAGATCAGAGCAATAAATATTTCCATCTGTCAAGAGTAAGAAATATGGAAAGCTTTGCAGGGATGGGAGGAAAGACTGGAGAGCACCTGTAGGGAAGGGGAAAGAGGAACATGAAATCATATTGCCCAGAACAAGGACAGGCACAAGGGCAGAACAGTGATGGGGTGCACAAAGTGGCTGCTGGAAGCTGAAAATGACATTTATGTAACTAAAGCAAGAAAATGTTTTTCAGGGCAGAACTAGCTAATTTTTAATTTTTTTAATCCACATGGGGATTTAGCTTCTCAGGTAAATTTATTTTGCCTAAGGCCTGCAAGCCTTGCTGTTAAAAGCTATGTGCAACAACCAGTGAAAATTTTCTTTAGATCAATGAGGTTACTGGGACCATTCCAACACTTCACACTTTAAGAAATTGAAAGAAGAAATAAGGTTATGAGCATCCACTTCAGTTCCTGTGATCCTCTGTGCTTGCCGTGCCAATATGCACATGTGATCTCTTGAAGGAAATCTATTACACTGTCACTCACAACAAAGTATTTTGGGGACTATCGTAGCAACAGGACAGGATGGCATACGGTTGTTGCAGTAAACCCGTAGGAATGTCAGTTTTCAGTCATGAGATAGGACAGCTCAAAGGCTACCCCACTTTATGGAGGTAGGGTATATGGAGTATAGAAATCCCTGTGCAGATGACTGCATTGTTACAGTGAGGCAAAGCATCCATTCATTCTCACTGAGTTCTCCAAGTTAACTCAGTTAGCTAATGTAGATGTACCTAAGGATACTCACTGAACTTTTTTTTTTCTTAGTATAGTATTTTAATAGAAATTGCTTTCAAAACATGAGAGCTCTTGTGTGTTTACATATTTTTAGGCAACATACCTAGTCCTTTATGAAATATGAACTAGTCAGTTTGGTTTTTTTTAATATTAGAGAAATGTTACTAATTCCATGAAAAAATCAATGTATTTTTACAAGAAGATATATTTCCCTGATCATCTATATTCTACAAGGAGAGGGAAAAAGATTGCTTCATCCTAAATTAGTGTCAGTATTTTAACCTGCCTCTCCCTTGCTTTAAGCTGAAGATACAAGCATGAGGAGAACCTTCTAGTCCTATATTCATGCTCCTGGAACACAGTCTGCACTGGACTCCCTCCTTTTCTTTCACAAGTACTTACCTGGAAAGTTGAAACTCTGTCATTCACTGTACATCCAATATATAACAAATCAAAGCATGTCAGCTTTAGCATTTTAAAATTTTTGTTTAAAAACAAGAACCTTTATAGCACACCATTATTACACTTGTAATGCCTATACGAAACCCCAGTTGGATATTACCATTATTAATGATAATGAACCTTCTTAACATTAGTTAACTACTAAACAGAGGAGTACTTTCTTGCCAGATATGATGTATACACTAGAATTAAACTGACAAAGGATAAGTTACTGAAACATTCTTTTTTTTTCTTAGTATAGTTTGGAGACTAGAGAAACTCCAGGGAGCTGGCAATTCAAAATAGAAAGGTCAGTTTCTGTTAAGAAAAGCAGAGTATACATAGAAATAAGGCATTTTCATGAGAACCTGGCCCACTGTGGACTAATTGCTCATCATCACTTAGGAAATCACTACTACATCATCACTACTCTCACCATCACTTAGGAAACATATAGTAATCCTATTTCAAGACATACAGCATAGCTGAAATTTAGGCAGAATGAACAAGGTTTGAATATGCTACAAAGGGCCATATAGCAAAGGTACAAAGGACCTGACTCAGCTAAATCAGGAACTCTAAAAATCCAGTTTGATTGAAGAAGACCAGGGAGACTTTCCTGGATTTACCTGGAGAGGGCTAAAAATATATCCCAAACTGCATCCTTAAGTGTGCTGCAAGAAATCACTAATTCATCAGTAAGAACAAATATAACATCACTCATTCCAGCCCTACTTTTGTCTCAGGGGAGGCTCCTTATAGAGCTATACGAAGTAAGATCATGTGCTTTAGCCCTGGGAGTAGAAGCAGTGTGGTGAGAAAAGATCTCCTAGGCTTCTATTTGTTTCAATTTTTAGCCATAAAATAGTACTGAGTTTTTTCAAGAGGAACAAATGCATGTTTTCTGTGCAGAGACTCTATAAGTAGCATATGTTTTACATAAAAGATTTACAGGATCTTGCCTGAAAATATAAAGGTTACAGGGTCTTTTCATTCAGTGAAAGTAGGTACCAGGCCATCCTATCACCAACACACACAAACTGAACATGATAACTAGACATGGTCATTTTTTAATACACTATAATCTAAACCACCATTTTCAATGTTAAACTTTATTTGTCTTTTTCTGTGTTGGATTGCTCAGGTATGGCCAAATGCAGACTGCACCTCACTGTGATTTTTGTCTCAGACAAATGGAAATATCACTCCTGCAAGGGACAGGATCAAGGGGTGCCTGTAAAACATAGGGATTATTTTCCCCAGTGAGTTTTCCATTTGCTCTTTATCATCAGTTTTACTGTTTTACATTTTTCTTCCACTGGACACAGACAAGATTGACAGAAGCGTGTCTACAGGTTCTGAGGTACACAGAGAACTATGCAACGATTTTTTAAAAAGTGCTATTGATAGTTATACTTTCTAAATAAAATAGGTTAAAACTAGACTTATGGTTTAAAAGTTATGAATATTATATTGGCTAGAAAGTAACAACAATTTTCAACTTTATGTGTTGCTTTTTCTTATTTTTTGTCCCTTTAATAATTGCCTCAGAACTTAGAAACGTGTTTTATGAACACAGACAAACCTTACGTCACCCCTACAAAGCAGACAATCCTCATGCAAAAGGCAGAAAGAAATGTAAATGAGAGAGCTCTGGAATCCTATCTTCTACTCCACAGTGTATAGTTCATTAAATTTTAGGTATTTTAAAAAGCCTTCAGGGCTACCAGTTTGTCACTCTAGAATAATTGCCCTAACACAATATGGAGGGAAGGTAAAAGAAAGGTCCCGGAATCAAGCTTAAGTCCTGCTTTCAAAAAAAGTGCTTATGATGGCTAATTGAAACCCCCTTGAAAAGCCATACTTAGGCCCTTCTGAAAATTAGAAAATTATTGCAGTCTATCTAGGCAATGGCTTGAATTTCCAGAGGACTATCTGGACTAATCAAAAGCTATTGTTCCCCACCCCCTTCCCTTTTGTATAGCTATACAGTGAAGAGTACGCTTCACAAAGCCCCTAGTGGCACTAATGATGCTATCGCTCCTTTTTGATGAGCTGTCATTTCTCCTAATTATCATTTATATTGGGTTCTGTTACTTTCTGGTATTAATATTGCCACATATATACTTTAATTGTTAGGCAACACTATGCCATGCTTGTTCATAAGAGAACTCCAGCCCCCTTGACTTCCCTGAAGCCTTGAAATGTTGATGGATGTCTTCAAGATGGTCCCTGCTTAACGCTCATTACCAGGGGAAGAGTTAGCTGTCCACAAAACCTTTAATTCTATACATGCAAATGTCCATTGTTTGAGCAAAATGGATAACTGAGCACATAATTAGTGAATACGTGCTTGCACACACAATTAGACAATTTGCAAAAACAGATGCTGGCTTATGAATACAGCAAAACTAGCTACAGTGACATGCAAGTTCCTTTCATAGGGGTTTCACGTTTCTCTCCTTTTCCAGAGATGTGGGGAGGAAAGGAAATGACACTATTTTAAGTATTCCCTTTAGGATTTTATACTTGAAGATAACATAGAAATAGTGTAAGGGGTCTTAACAAATCTCTGGAAATTCCCTCACCCGTAGATCAGACCCAAGTACTGTCTCCATCACTGTCATGGTCACAGAGTAACTGGCCAGATGCAGTCGGTCACCTTTTCTCCTTCACATCAGTTGTAGTTAAATGGAAAACCAGTTGTTTTACTACTAAGTAGTAAGTGTCAAGATCTACTCAAACTAATTCTAGGTTCTATAATATTATTATTAGTAGTAAATCCTACAGTTAACTCCTGCAATAGATATTTTTATGACTGCTTGTTTAAATCAATAGGTCACTCTCTTATCATAGGTATAATTTAAATGTTTATTCCTCTAGAAGTGGTTTTCGTTTGCTTTGACCAATTCATATTCTACCAAGGAATTTTGCTGACAATGCTTCCACAGATTAATCTGCTCTATTTCATTATTTGCCTTCAAAAGAGATATCTGTTATTTCACAGAGGAAGATCCCTCTACGCATTCAGATATTAGAGTACATCTATGCAACAGATACAAAACCAAGGTAAAGAATGGAAGTTCTCCAAAACATGCAAGCTAAGTTGCCTGTTTGGGAAGCAGTATCTATCTCACAGACAAGCATCTGCCAATGCATAATTCTGGCACTTCAACCACCAGAGCCCAATCGCATAGCTCAGTATTGCTCCTTACTTTCCAATCAGACTAATAGTTTACTAAAACACACACAGAAAGGTGCCAGTTGAGGTATCTGCTTCCCTATCACCAGGAGTGCTGCACAGACTTACCCAGCAGCGTCACTGCTGTGGGGCAACCACCCATGCAGGCATCAGCAAAATCTTACTCTTAACTGGTACAGTACACGTGTTTGTAACAGAGAGGTGAAAATGTAATTAGAAAACATCCTAATCTTTGAAGAACTTCTGTGAGATGCTAGATCTCTCAAAAAATCTTTCCACTTTACCTTATCTTAAGCCTTTTCAGTAACTGGATTCCCTAGCTCCTAGTAATGTATTTATTCCTTTCCCTTTCCAGAAGAAGTGGGAAACATCTATTGTATTTTGTCATTTTAAAAGTAGAGTAAACACAACATGCATATCTCTGGAACAAGTTGTTGTTGTTTAAAGTAAATTTTGTTTGTGAAGAGAGGTAAGAGGACAGATGCTCTGTTAATTAGTGTGAAACAGAAGTAGAGCTTCCCAGGCAGTATTATGACTCACTAGTTTTACTAACATAAACGTGATCAATTCTAAATCTGTTTTCTACAGAGATGAATTTGCTGATTACATTTGATTCTCTTAAAGAAGACTAAGAAAAATAAGTCAGTTTATAACATCGCACATTGAGGAAGCTTCTGAGTTTTTAGAACTAATTCTTTTTGCAAAGCTCGATTCCAGCTTTACTTTCTGATTTACAGAACTAAAAGTTGTTTAAAGCAGTTTCCCAAACAGCTGTTTTTTAACAATGATGATCAAAGGACCAGCTTGTCAAATAGACATATTTGAAGATATATTTTGATTTAGTGCTATGTGGTGTATTTGCTTAAAAAAAATAAAAGAACATCTATAAACAAAGCACTAACTACATTGCAAAAATTAAAAGGAGGAGGAAAATAAGATTTGGAAGCAGGGAATATGATGACGTGTTCCAGTTCATACTTAAAATAAAACCAGGTAGAGAACACAGGCAAAGTGGGTGCCTTACAGCCACATTGGTGAATACTAGCCTCCCAGAATGGGGTAAATCAGCAATACAGATACATGCAACTGGAGAAAGCCATCAGACTGTTCAGCCTGTTAGGGGAGAGGAAGAGCACTTTATCCACCACCTAGCAAGAACTCTTAAAAAGTACTCTCAAGCAGCCAGCAGGACACTGAAGAAAACTTGTGAATTAGCAAATGGAGTTGCTATCTTGGGAGGGATGAGATGAAGGTCTTCTAATGTTATCAAATCAACTGTCTATCCCTTGTGAAGCAAAGGGACATACCTGTTCTGTGTTCAGGCACAGTGAGACTCTTCCCTCTCTATGGACCAACCAAGTAGCCTGTAGTAGAAGCAATTCATATGGAGGCATGGGGTCTGAAATGGCCCTTTTTCCACTTTAATCTAGACCATGTGTGGATGTATTTGTGAGGTGATAGTATTGACTTATTGTAATTCTTTACTTAGATTTTAGGGTGTTCACTATAATCTGAACTTCGACGTCAATGATATTTCATATTTCAGAAACACTACTCTTTCTTAAAATACAAGATGTTCATAAAAATCTGGAAACTTTTGGCCATTAATCTTCAGCTCAGATTAGATTCCAAGTATAAAATACTACTCTGTCCCTTTAAAAAATTGTACTACACTTGAGAAACAGCCTTTAGTGGGATATAAAGAGCTGCAAGTGCCAAGCACAGTCATTTTCACTAGAATGTCACCCTTTAACCACAAGCAAATCCAATTTTTTTATGAAGACAACCTGCACTGTATCTGCTAAGAACCAATAATGCAATTAGTTACTTTAGTATATCAAAAATGTTGCTATTTATGCACTCCACTTACATACACCTGTTAGCAAAAGCGTTTTCATAGTTTAGCAACAAGTTTCAGTCACTTCATCATCTTTTTTCGTTGTCAGGCTTGGTCACTTAATTTTTGCAAAGAATTTTAACAGTGTGCTTTTAAATCCTGGAAGGAAAATGGTCACCACATAACGGACAGTATGCTGGTGCACTACTAACCTTCGTCTGGCTTTCTACACTTTCCTTCCAGCTGCTATTCAGTTCAACAATTTTACAGTTATATAAGACCAAGACTACAGTTTACTTGTCAAACAGCAAGTAGAAAATTGTTGCTGGTGTAAAACTTTGGACAGCTCATTAATTTACAAGAAAAAAAATAACACTTTTTTGATATAACATTTCAATTATCAAACTAACAAGTATGAAAATAAGCTAATTCCCTATGCTTGAGATTCCAGCTGAGTGTCCCTGAAGTTCGCAGTCATTTCCTCTAGTTGCCCATAAAACAGTTATTTGTTATTTCCATGTTGTACTTCTGATAATTTCATCCCACTCTGCTGCTTCAATGAGAGATAAGATTTTCTGATGATAGTTTTATGAATTTCCACTTAGTTTCCTTGTTAAAGGGGAAGAGAGACTGAAGAAACGCCATAAAAAGCCTCTTTTCAAAAACCAGTCTAAAACTCCTATGTTAAAACATTGAAAGTTGTATTTCAGTTGTGCTGCAAAGGATGGTGCCTAACTCAAGGTGTGAAGTTAGTGGGAGATGGCTAATACATGGCTTAAATTACTTTTTGAAATGTACGTATTCACTGCAGGGAAGTATTCATATTCACTTTTTTTGCAGGAAGAAGAATAGCAGTTTTCTGAACACTCCTCTCCTATTGTTTTCCACAACACAGGGTGAATATGCCCTTATCTGCACTGTTATGGGTGTTACATCATGCAATATATGGCACAGAAGACAGTCTCTTTAGAAACTTTAGGACTTGGAAGTCAGGAAAAGCCAGGATTATATTATTTTCTTGTAATCCTAACCCTGCTGTGAGGCAACATTCAAATAATTTATGCCATGCCTTTCTCAGTCCCTCTACTCCTAGGTCCTTCCTTTACAAGTTAAGTTTGTGTTAAAACATTGTAGGCATGTGCTACCTCCACTGGGATTCCCATGATGGGTAATGCATGTTTTCTTGAGAAAGTATTGGCAAACTGAAAAAAATCCATATTTTTTTTTTTTCCTTTTGATTCCTGTAAAACTTTGCCTATACTAGGTCACTTTCCTTCCAGTATCAGCTGTGGACTTCTAGACTTCTGACAGTAACAGAACAGCAAAATTAAAATACAATTTAAATAAACCAGAGGAAACTTCTCTTCTTAGGGTAACACTGTGATTAAAGGATTTAATTTAATTACAGAGTCTTAGACAGCATGAAATGAAAGCAGAAATACATCAAGAATCACTGTTTCATGCAGAAAAATCATAAAAGTGTGTAATGGTCCACAGGGCAATATGTATCTGGGAATACATGACAGAGGACTTTATGAGACAGAGCTACAAGGCATGAAGGAGATAAAGTGCAATAAAAAAGGGATAAACTCAGGACTGATAAAGAATAAATACACAAATGTTAACTCACAAATAACTGCCACACCTATCATTTATTCTTTCAAAAGTAAAGGTTTTTATCTTACAAATTTTAAACTCCTCTGATGAGTCAAAAATGAAACAGCCTGATATTTAAATTATTACTTCTGGATATTAAAATTAAATGTCATTTCCTGTATCCAAAGCTGAAAATACTGTCTACACAATCTACTTCACCTTTCATCTTTTTAGAACACATTAGTGGTTTTAATAAAGATCCAAAGGAAACACATTACAATAGATTTTACTTGGCATGTCTTCAAAGAAACTCATCTACTGATAACTGTTAAGACCCTCTCCTAGTTTAAATCTCCATCAATAAAGGTATGCATAATGACCAAACAATATCAAAAGAAAGCACCATCTCCATCTGTGGGCTTCTTTATCTAACTGCATGTCCAAACTGTTCCAAGCCACTGAACTTTCTTCCAATGTTCTGAAAGGTGGGCTGCTGATAAATACAGCAAGTTACTCTAAAACTGGGGTCAAGATAAAAATAGGTCAAATCCTATTAATAGTTACTCTTTCAAATCTGTTGGTTTTCCAAGGGTGATTGACTACAGTGGTACTATTCAAATGTGTGAAGTATGTTTAGAATCATTTGCAGCATTGAGGTCTGAGGTCAGCCTGCATACTATTTTGTAAAATATTAAAAGCCCCTGTGATTTATGCCTGACAGCCGATTCTTAAATCCTCAAGACAGAAAGTTTCCTACCAGTTAACGCATGCCTTTAGTATCATTAAAAGAGGTATCATTTATTTTTTTGTCCAAATATTCAACAATTATTTTTTCTCCCCGTTGTTTTTCTTTTTGAAATAACACAAAAAGATGACTTGGATGCACATTGCCTGTCCAAGACTTGTTTTAGTTTTCTTGTATGATCTTTGTAAACTAAAGACTGGGCTTTAACTATAGATTTTAAAGGAATTTAATTGGAAGGCAGGTCATTACATACCATATGTGACTAGACAGGAACATAGCACTTGTTTATCCTCAAATGAGTCAGGGCCATTCATTAGAATGCTGTTTACTGTGCAGGTAAGGAAAAGAGAGTAATTGAGTCACACAGAAATAAACTTCCATCTTTTATAAGTCTCCAGTAACAAGAAGTAATGGTGTCTCATTAAATCAACAGCTCATTCCACCACTTACCTATATTAAATTATATATTCATTCACATTACCTACACTGCAATACTGCCGCCTTAAATTATCTCCATATTCATATTAAGATGGATAATTTTATGGTTGTAACATTTGTATCTCTTAAGAGATGAGATAATCAAATCTCATGCTGCAGGTTGTACAGGAATTGCCATGGGGAGACCCTCCCACCGCTGCAGTCAGCATCACATAGTGAAGTAGATGCATCCTTCTCTCTCTGCACTGTCTGCCATTAGCCACAGCAGGTGGCAAGATATATCATTTACTAGGCATTAGAGCACTCAAGAGTCAGCATAATGTCACATTAGGACATGCTTTTGGGATGACTCCTGAAGGAACTTAAGGATGACAAATTAAAAAAAACAAAAAACAAAAAACAAAAAAAAAACCGAAACGGTATGCCATGGTATGGAAAGAGACATGCTGGACTCAATAAAACACATTCACTTTTTCTGTGTTTGCACTACATACACATGAATGGCAATGAAGAAAACAAAACCAAAATAGACATTCTGTCTCTGTTCAAGCCAGGATAGCAGCACAAAAGGATGCATTCACATTTCACATCTTTTCCAAATGAATTGGAGTTATCATATAACTTCTTTCAGGATTTTCAGTAGAATTTTGTCTGTTTTATTTGTCTTAAAGTATATTAGAGTTGACCTACTCAAGTGTAGTATTTCCATCTTTGTTCAAGTCTTGGTCACTGTTTTAATTTAGGTTTTATCCTTTGTATAGTGATACTGTCAGAAAAAAGCCCCTTCCATATTCTTGCCTCTATATAGTTATTTCCAGAAAATGTCACTACTCAAAGACAAGTCTGGAAGGAGGTAAGTTCAGAAAAAGGCACAACCACATTCAGATTTTTAAATTTTCTGTAAGGTTCATGCTACTGTTATTGCAAGCTAAATTTAACCAGTTAGTTCCGTCATAGCATAGATATAAAACCAGGCCACCTGCGTGAGTGCTGAGAGGTGTGATCTTTTTTTTATTCTTTACTGTTTCCTTGCCTCATACAAGAAGTAAGAAAGTATTTATGACTGGCACACCATACACCAGGCAAACTTGAAGAAACATGTAACAATTTTTATAAGGGATGTGTTCTTTTCGGGATCTCCCTCTACTTAAGAATAAAACTGGTGTCTTTAAGACCCCGCACAGTCTGAGTTAAAATCTGTTTCTGCCTTGACGCAAACAGCACCCCTGTAAGGGGCAAGATACAAGCACACAGCTATGGAGGTGCTGTCACCTTTTTTGTGGTTAACCTTCAGAGCTCAGCCACTTCTTTAATTTTCTTTCTAAGGATGGGTAGAGAGCTAGAACAGTGCTGCATCTCTTCAGCAGTTTTTCAATTTCTTCAAATTCTCTTCCCTAACCTAAGACAAAATAGAAGTGGAAAAATGGGGTAAAAAATGGTTCAAGGGATGGAATGAGCAAGAGAACAGTGCAATTTAATGTAAAATGATCGAGACTGAAATGAAATCAAGCTTAATGAAATGACACTGTCATTTACTTCAGTAAATACAATAAATGTTGTAACTCAGCATTAATATACCATTATTCAGCATCTTAATCAGTAATATAATGTCATTACTGCTTTTATGCCAACATGGAAGTGATGGATGCTTAAACTGTACATGTAGGTGCAACCTTTTTTCCCCAAAATATTTACAGATAAATCAGTTGTAGAGTAGTCTGTGCACATTATTATATACTATTACACACATAGTAGTCAGAACTCCTTTATGTTACTGAGAATTATTTAGCAGTGCTTCCACTTAATTATTCTAGTTTAAAGCCCAAATGAAGTAGCTTTGGTGTCTCTCATTAAAACATAAGTTACACCTAGCCAGTGTTTTTACAAGACACCTCTTCTGACTGCAAAATACAGAAAATTTGAGTAATACTTTCAGTTAAGATAGGAATGCAACATATGACCATAGTATATTCAACATACATGCTCAAATTTGATCTGAAAGAAGAAACCCTAGGTCTTCATTAGAGTAAAAACTAAAACAAAAGAAATCCCTCAATATGTAAAAAATTTTGCAGAGTATGACTTGGTGGTACCTGAGGCTCCTAGATAGCACAGCTGCCTTAAAATCCTTTTTGTCAGAGCCCTGATGAAGAGCAGAGTATTACATTACCAACACAGCATCTCTATCCCTAAGCACAGGGATCCAACATGCTGCTTGTGTCCAAATTAATATCAGGCATTCATATCATGACTTAATGGGTGAGTGGGTCCTACCTGTGAGATCTCCTTGTCTTCCTCTCCGTAGGCAGTTTAAAAATATCTTATTTGACTTTGGGATGGAGGTGGGACCAATGCAAGAAGGGGCTGATTTCACCTGAGAGCAAGCAGTTAAAAAAACCCTCAGCCTCTCAGCTGTCCAACTCCAGCTACTGATAAACTGCGGATACTAGTTTCTTTTCCTCACCATGCCATCTCCAGTGCCCCATGTTTTATTAAGTTTCTTTGGAGTTAGCAAGTTGAAATAGTGATTTGTGGTTTTGGTGGGTTTTTGTTGTTGTCCTCTTTTTGCCTAAAGTTCTGTCTTAGAAAAGAGGATTAGTGTAGCAGGGAGAGATGGAGGGAAAACTCAGGCTGAGCTTCTGCTCCTAAAAACTGTAGCCTGATTTGCCTGTATTATCTGCACCTAATTTACACCCTCCGTACACAGAGGGCAGCTCAGATTCACTTCAGCTGTTTTGTTCTCCTTAGGCCCTTGGTTCCTGTAATGTTACAAAATCCAAGCATCGTGTCCAGGGTTAAACATGCAGCAGATTTAGGCCACAGGCCCAGGGCACTGGCCAGAGAGCACAGCCCAAGGTATAGATCTTTTTCAAGTTGGCCCTTTGCAAGTTGGCCTGTGTAACTGGGATCTTAGAATAACCTTTTCAGAAACTAAAGGGAATCATGGAAAACGTGCGAGGAAGAGAGACAAAAACCCCCTGTAGCTAACCCTTAGCCCAGCAGGCCTTTGATCTAACACAGTATTTGCCCCAAAATCTCTACTTCGGGAGAGAGGATTTAAATTAGTTCAGTAAACAGTGAAGTGGAAGTTTGTAAGGAATAAACCCAACCCTCTTGCTCTCTGACTTTTAGTCATTCCACGGTCACGTAGCCTTGTGGCTACTTGTCCTCTCAGCAGCCTCCTGACCACAGTAACACGTTTCTTTCTAATTCATCAGTTTTAGCCTTTTGCGGTACAGTTTCTCGCTGCCATCAGGAGGTGCAGCATTGCTTACAATATATTCACATCTGGATTGCACTAAAACCTCTTTCAAGATACTTTTGTTTTTTCACACTTGTAAAGTATCAGCATGCTGCCTTCAGTTAAAAAAACATTATTTTCCATTTCTTCCCTTATCTGGCTGTTTGGATGGAGCAGGCCTAGTCAGACACTGCATCTCCTTTGTGCCAGTTGTGACTCTAGAAAAGACATGTAGGTGCAGGGACAAGGGCCTGCTCCCAAAGAAGCACTAGGTTGATTAGAAAAGGAATGAGTGTTTTCCAGAACTATGGAAACAGTTCATTGGGCAAAGAAGCTTGAAGCCCAGAAAATTTCTGCTCTCCAGCTCTTGTAACACAAGATTTCTCTTGTTCAGGATGTGTCTGGAGAGGCAGAAAAGCTCAAATTGCCTCAATCTTAACAACCTACAAGCTGGAGAATTCCCCGTTAAGCTCTGTGCAGGTCTTGCTTAGTTAGCAAGGTTATGCAGCTCACCCATAGCTTTGATTTATAGTGTCAGGACTTAACCTGACATAACTCAGATAAATTGCATCACTTGAATTAGTTTCCTAAAACCAATAATCAACATTTCTTCTTCATTTTAAGGCAGTTGGTGACCTTTGCTTTTCTACAGACTGGCATCAAATACAACACTTTTGTACTGCACTTCTGAGTATGACCCCATCATTTCAAACCTGATGCCCCAGAACTAGCCCAACAGTTTTAAAACCGATGTGACTGATGAAAAGGAATTGCAAAGAGAAGCGGCAATGACTGAAAAGATTTGTATGTTTATTGCGACAGAAACTCAGTTGTTTGTAGCCTTGGCAATGGTGCTGATTTGTAATATCTAAGAAAAACTTTAGATTGAAGTGGAAAGGACTACAATTTGCTGCATGCCAGTATCAGTAATTCAATCTCACTAGACTCATTAGTTCAGTTATTATTAATTATGATGAAGCAAGGCACTTAAATGACTGTTCCCACATAATTACCCTTTCCAAAACACTCTCCTGAAAAACAGGTTCCTACTGTAGCAACTAGATCCAAGCAGCAGCACCTCCCACTTGGTAAAACCCAGCAAAGAGCAGGAGTGGTGTAACAACGAGCTTGTCTGCAGTATTTGCACAAGCTCATTTGCAATGTATGCCTTTAGGTGGACTTAAATTTAGAAACACTGATTATCATTCCAGTATCTTCTTATATATAGCCACATGAAAAAGCAAAGAAAAGATAATAGACGAGCCATAAAATCCTTATAAAGGAAGCAGGGCAAAGTTTCTCACAAAAGTATAATTGCACTGTTAATCTATTTATCACTGAAGCCAGTTCCACCTTTTTACTAATTTATATGCATTTTTGAGACTAAACTAATGTTTCTCTGCCTAGTGGCTACTGGTGCTTCTAGTGGTCACATGGCAGCCGAAAGGGGAAGAGGATCCTCTGAAATTCATGTTCCCTGTGGCAAGCGGTTGCCCCCCCGAAAGAAGCTGAGGGAAGCCGCAGCCACAGCATTGAGGAAGGGAACTCTGACAGTGCTCAGCTCCTTCTGCTCCTCTACCCTTACCACTTCTCCATTAGGGGTACACAGAAAGCCACAAACCAGGAGACCACCTCCTGTGCTCAGCTCCTCTGCTCCTGGCTTTCTACCTCCTTCCAGCTGAGGTGAGGAGGAGAAGTCCTGTGGCAGCTGGCTGCCTCTTGGCTTCCTCTCCCTCCTCAGGGAAAGGCTGCTGGCATGCCCCAGCCTGCTCCCTGCCGTGGGTGCAAATGTAGGAAGTCCCTTTGAAAGGAGTTCCCAGGAACTCCCTTCCTGTTGTAAGGAGCTGTGGTAGTAGCTATATTATTAAATTCAATGCCATTACGTTAGCAGCTTAAAAATGCAATGAAATCATCTAGGCCATTGTATTTGTCCAAGACCAGTGAAAAAGGAAAGGAGTGGCATAAATAATGTCAAGAAATTAGTTCTTTCCTATTAACAACCTAAAATATTATCATTAATATAGGTAGATGGAATATCAAAAAACCCCACACTGAAATTTAGCAGCATCCTTTAAAACAGGATATGATCTCTAAGGTCCCTTCCAACCCAAACCATTCTATGATTCTATGAACACTCACTACTGCTGCAGGCTCTGCTGCTGGCAAGCAGAGGAGCAGGAACATTCCTTGGTGAACAGCTGGTTTATGGACTCGAGACAGGTAATCATAGAGCAGAAAGCTTGTTAGTTATCAAAAGGCCAGTTTAGAGGCTTTGATGATTTAATTTTGGATTTTGTGATTTTTAGATGCTCATTTATTATATAAGGAAACCGAAGAGAATTTTTTTTTTAAAGGATAAGCAAACAATAACAGGATTTGCTTTCCCACATGGCATTTTGCAATACCATTTTCTTTCATAATTGTTCCCTTTGCCTTTTGTTCAAATACAGGCCACTGTGGATGAAACTGTACGTTTGTCTTCTGCGGTTGAAATGTTAGTTTGTGCACTAATGAATCTAACTAGGTGTCATAGCAGACTCTAATGAGCATCACTCGCTTTCATTTAACTCTGCAGTTTGCCGTTACACACTTTAGAAGATCTGTTGGTTTATTCATAGCAACGACTAGATATTATTTTTCATTAGATAGATACTAGTTTTCCCTGTTGTGCCTTTCATTATTAAGAGAACTATGAAATGTTAATGCTGGCCTCAAAACCCAGGGCTAAAATGCCCCCAAATCCTATTTGAAATGCAATTGCTCATATTGTAAATTATCTTAAAGATCTGAGCACAAACAGCTTGAAATTTTTTCCATTTATTTATTAAAGCATGAGAGAAAGAAAAAAAATCAAGAAGGTGGCTCTGTATAACCCACTTGTCCAATTTACCTTCTTAATTGAATTTCTTTCAGTTAATTTAAGCAAAAGCATCCATAAACAACTATTAAGAACTGTCATATTATCACCCAGGTTCTTAGCTCACATTTTTAACCCAGGAACGCTTAACTCTTCAGAGCTTAGCCCTCAGTCAGTTTTGAGAGGGTTTTGCCCTACCATGATATCTTTGTAAATTCCTGACTCTGTAACTGGAATATTGCAAAGCACCCCACATGAACCATAATTTTGAAGAACTTATTGCTACTGTTGATGGTCAGGCCAGATATTATATGGTTCAAAACACATTTCAAATGGATAAATCCAGAAAAGAGCTGAACTCCTTTTTGGGCTAATTATGCCAGTCATAAGTTTTTTATTAATTGTGTATGATGTTTTGATATCTTGTAAGTTTAGAGTCTTTAGAGAATGGATGCAATATTTAATTTAATTCAGGATTTTTTTTATTTTTCAATTAAAAGTGTTTCCATGCTAAGAATTTCTTCACTTTTCTTCCCTAATATTGTAAATTTGACAAATTTTTAAACAGTTTCTATTAAACTTGATATAGTGGTATTTTTTAAGAAAATTATATTAAACTGTATACTATCTACTCAGCTCTAGGTTTAGTAGAAAAGTTTAGTTCCTGTTCTGATGAAATGCATAACTGATATTTAAATAAGTACTACTTCAGACAAAACAAAAAACTTTCCAGAGTTTACAGATCAACTATTTTTACAAAGCAAGTTTCGGTTGTCATAATATCTGATATCTGTGTCTGATTTACGGTGACCAGCCTCTAAATTAAGATAAATGTAGCCATTATTTATATTTAAATTTCATTATTCTGTCACTTCACACACTGAAGACCAAAGAAGATGCCTTCAATTTAGTTGACATTACACTCACATCATCTTTGTACATAATCTGCCACAGATATTGTATCCTAGAACATGTCCTAGAGCATTAATCCACCTCAAGTAACTAATTTTAGTTTCTAGATCCCTCCAATAAAAGTTTGGCTAGACAATATTTGTGTTTTACTGTGGTGCTGTGGTTCTACTACATAGCCGTGCTCTTAGTACAAAAAGACTCTCAAATGCACAAGAATGATTTTTATTAGATCTTTTTCTATAACATTAGAGAAACTAAGGAGTAATAATGGAGATTATCTTCATTTCTGTTTTAAATATCCTAATTTTTTTCTTTTAGCTTTTTTGGTGTTTTCTATAAATTCTAAGACTGACATGTCTTCTTAGGTCATTATCTATGAATATTTGGTCAAATCCGTAACAAATAAATCAAAATATGATATGGTCAATTTATCTTTTACACATCTTCCAAGTGCAACAGTGAGACCAATCTCTGCTTCTGGCAAATTTCATACTCATTTCTATGTTAACATCTAATGACATAGGAGCGTCAGCAAAATGTTTGGATTATATGTATAATGTGTGTATGCAAGTATGTAACAAGAATTCTAATGCGAAAACATTCTTATCTTATGAATTTACCTTGGTGAGCATATATATATAAAAAACAGCATTAAAATCTTTCATTTAAACATAGCTGTGTTCCCTGAACTGGATTGTTGTAATCCAAAAAGCTAAATTTCTAAGCAAATAATAAAAATGCATAGATATTTTGTCTTTAAAAAATCCTGGGCTGATCATGCCATTATTCTTTATCAAACTTTATTTTCCTTATGCAGTAAACTTTCTGATAAGGACCACGTCAAGAACACCTGTGTAGATTTAAGAAAATCTCAAACTTTTGGATTCAATACCAATTTTGTATTAATAAGGTTTAAAACATTTTTCCTCTACACTTAAACAGTATGCTTGCATTTTAATTAAAATATTTAAATTGTATATGTTGGCATATGGGTTAACATTCCGTCAAGTACGTTTATTATATCACAATATGAGAACTGAAAAACAGAAGCCATTGTAACTCGGTCACTGGCCACTGTGTTTGCCGCATGGATAGGGCATAAGGAACAAATAATCTGACTTACAGCATTTGCAGATTTAAACACAACTCTTAAAATAAAGATTATAAGAAATTCTTTCTGTTACTGACTGAGAGACATCTCCCATTCCACTTCCAACCATCACTTAGGTGAAAAAGTCCTCATACCATAATAACTACTACTCACATGAGGTTTGATCAGCCCTTTGCCAAAACAGCCATCATTAATATCTCTGGAAAGCTCCCTTTAGTTTTCTCTTCCTCTTTTTAAGCCTAATTTCCATTCTGTTCAAAAATTATTAGCTCATAAACTTTATATGTAATTAAAAAAAAAACCACAATTTCAGTTCAGAGTAAACAAAAAACCTTTGCGCGCGAGCAAAGCAAAACAAGGAATTCATTCTCTACTTCCCGTGGGCAGGCAGGTGTTCAGCCATCTCCAGGAAAGCAGGGCTCCATCACGCCTAATGGTTATTTGGGAAGACAAACACCATAACTCTAAACATTGTCCCCATCTTTCTTCCTCCAACTCTATATGCTGAGCATGACATCATATGTTATGGAATATCCCTTTGGTTAGTTGGGGTCAGCTGTCCCAGCTGTGTCCCCTCCCAGCTCCTTGTGCATCCCTAGCCCATTTGCTGGTGGGGTGGGGTGAGAAGCAGAAAAGGCCTTGATGCTGTGTAAGCACTGCCAAGAAAGTATTATAGACTCTCGCAAATTGTTCTCAGGGTAATTTACCCTTACAGTGAGTAGGAGGACTATTGCATCTTTCCTGTAATCAATTACAAAGCAAAACTAAAAGAAACGTAAAGAAAACTAAAGAACAAATACTAAAAGCAATCCATGTGGTGTCGCTGTCCTGAGAGCACAAGTGGTTTCAAAAAGCTTTAGCAGCATAATTTCAAATATTGAACAAAGCTGTAAATGTTAAATCATCTTAACTATTCTAGAAATGTATTCATTTCTAATTTATATTAGCATGCAAATAATAATCAAGCCTTTTTTCCTCGTAGCAATCTCTTTCACATGTTAATTGCTAGTTTGCCCTTCAGTTTCTTTACCTTAGGAAGGACTGGAGCCTTGCATTTTATTTTAAACCCAGAATACCCACATTAAAGTATCTTATCCATCCAATTGCAGTGGGTGCTTAAAATTATATGAAGAAAGAAGAAATATACCATGTTGTACATAGGAAATGTAGCAACTTGTGTGAAAATATCCTAGAAGGTTTTTTAAGCAATGAAGAATTCCGAAAACACATTAAAAATATTTATGTATTCCCTACTTCCCACCACACTCTCCTCCTCATCTATGTCCTATTTCCCCTACACTAAGAGGGAAAGGATTGGTGGATCTACACCGTCTGCTGGGACAGAGTTAATTTTCTTCATAGAAGCTAGTATGGGGCCGTGTCTTGGATTTGTGCTTGAAACAGTGTTGACAACACAGGGATGTTTTAATTACCACTGAGCAGTGCTTACACAGAGTCAAGGCCTTTTCTGCTTCTCACCCCACCCCGCCAGGAAGGAGTCTGGGGGTGCACAAGAAGCTGGGAGAAGACAGAGCTGGGACAGGTGACGCCAGCTGACCAAAGGGATATTCCAGGACATCATGCTCAGCAATAAAATCTTGGGGAAAAAGAAGGAAGGGGAGGACGTTTAGAGTGATGGCATTTGTCTTCCCAAGTAACTGTTATGTATGATGGAGCCCTGATTTCCTGGAGATGGCTGAACACCTGCCTGCCCATGGGAAATAGTGAGGGAACTCCTTGTTTTGCTTTGCTTGTGTGCACGGTTTTTGCTTTACTTATTAAACTGTCTTTATCTCAATGCACGAGTTTTCTAACTTTTACTATTCTAATTCTCTCCCTCATCCCACTGAGAGGGGAGTGAGCAAGCGGCTGTGTGGGGTTTCTTGCCAGTTGGGGTTAAACCACAAGAACAGAGTAGCAGAAAAGTGCTCTTAGCGAGTTAAGAGAGTCGTGATATAGCCACTCATTTTAAAGAGATGCTGGGATTTTCAATATGACAACTTTGCTGCTCCCCCTTCAATGTGTTTTAGAAGTCTAATGTAACTGCTAAACCACCAAATTACTGCATGCCTAAATTGCTGCCATTAAAAGAGAGCTCCCCTACAAGCAGAACCATGCAAGTGCCAATAAACCAGTCTTTGTCCTCACACATCTGCTTCACTGTCACCCACCCTGCTATGCACAATCCATCACAGCTCAGGAGCTGGCAACCCAGTATCATTTAAAAGTGAAAACCAGTCCAGTAAGGGGAGGGGTGGGAAGAGTGGGAGGGGAGAGATAAATGACCCACAGGCCCACACCTGTGATCTAAGCCCTCTTCGGCAGGCAGTGTTGTACCCAAGGGGGTTAACATCTAATGAGGCTCTCTGCTCATTTAGTGAGGTGGCTCTAGAGAAACAAGTATTGCTAATTTAGCTAAAATACACTTTTAAAATATGATGTGTTTTCAGAGGAATAAACTGGAGACTAAAAGTCACTTATTGGGCCTTCAGGAAGTCAAGGCCACACACACGCAGAAAATGTCCCCTTAGTTCTAACATCAGTTATACTTCGTGTGTGAGGAAGATTGGGCTAACATTGAGAGAACCTGAAAACCTCTTTGGGAAGAGTGAAAAATCTATGGCATTAAAAAAAGACACACTAACTCAGGCTGGAGGAGAATGTCAGTGAATTAGACCGTGAAAATGTTCAAATATTAATTTAGTTCAATTATCTTTACTATATGTTTCATTATAATGTATAATAAAGGAATAGTAGCTATAGCATGACTTTCAATTTAATTTAATAGAAACTTATAAAAAAATATGAATATTAGCATATCACAGTTTTGGAAAGAGAAATATTCCCATTAAGAGGTCAAATCCCATTTCATTATTTCCAGTTCAGTTCAGACCAGGGGTGAACTATAGTTAATATGAAATGCTACTCACTGACCAATGTAAAATTAGATGTTGATCTCAGGCCAGGTTCTAACAGACAGATATGTACCTCACAAAACCATCTGCAGTAATTGCTCCCCTGGGCCTTGATCTTGCAGATGTCTGCACAGTTTTATGCACATGAGCAGCATCACTGACTCAAAGACTTTCTGGTTTTGGCCTTGTATTCACAGGAACATCTCATATTCATGCAGATCAGTACATGTATAAGCGTTTGTAATCTCAGACAGCCTTGGCAGAATTGTCAGAAATGGAAGGAAGATAAAAATTAAACTATCCATTCACCTATTTGTGTGGGACAGCTAATTCTTAATGGAGAAGCATTGATGAGTCTGTGTCTGGCTGCATGTCAGCAGCCTGCCAGTGCACTGTCCCTGTCCTGTGGATGAAATGCGGAGGGCATCTTTACACTTTAAAAACAGATGATGTAAATCCTTATTTTTATAAAAAATAAAAATGCATAAAACTATAAGTAGTTTTATGATTAGAAAAGCTAAATTTAAAAAAGTGAATTTCTCAAAGCAAGTTTCAGTGCTTCATTTCACCATACTCCATTGTTTTCCTTTCCAAGACATGCCACCAAAGCATTTACCATTTCATTAACTCATGGAGACTGTAATAATGATGCCTCTTATCAAAGTCAGGTTGACCAATAAATTAAAACTCCACACGTATATATGAATAACTATGAATGTCCATTATAGCAATAAACAGATTGCATCGCTCTGTGCAAGCCACAGGAGCAAAAGGACCATCTTGTCACCATACCTGTATGTACATGAACAGATGAAAGTCTATATAAATGATTCTCAGGAGACTACTGCATATTCTCCTACAACTGCTCTGCTTTTATAGTTTATAGAAAGTCAATTAGCTCATACCTATTACAGCCTATGGGCAAACCAGAGGTGTTTGTTCCTTGCTAATGCTAAAGCAAGTGTTACTGACAAATTTTATTTTTTGCTCTTTCCTTCTGCATACACATATCTCCTACACAAATTACAACAATGTACTGAAAAAAATAAGGAATTATTTTAAAAAAGAACCTCACCTCTTCCACAGCTTTCAAAAAAGTGTAAAGCTACATTTTTTGTAGATACATTTTTTACAAGTCATACACATTTCCATTAAAAGTTTGTTATATTGCTTGTCAGAGTCTCATCTCCTGCTACAGAGATAAACCCAGCTTTTTGAAGACCATCCATCAGAGCATAAAAAAATATTTTCTTAAAACTTTAGCTCTATTTTAAGAGTATGTGAAAGAAGAATTTGCAAAATCAGTGATGTTACGTATGATTTGAATGTTTTAACTTGGCTACCTCATCTAGAGCTGCCCAGATACACTCTTCCATAGTTCTGAGTCTGTCAATGACTTCTTGCTTTACGTGTACCAAGCCATACATGATACAGCCATGCAAGTAGTAAAAACATACCCTGTATGGGGTCAGACTAAACGTTCATTTAGTTTATAACCTGTCCTTGATAGTGACTGAAGAGGGACAAAAAGGTAACACAAAAAGGTAAAAATTTCCCAATACGCCAACCTATTTTCCAGAGTCCTGCAGCAAAGGACTTCCACAACCAGAAAGAGAAGATTTGTAAACAGCTTGTAAATCAGACTACAGGCTATGAATTTTGGTACTGTTGTACTTATATAAAGTTTTTTACTGGAATAAATCACTTTGAGGTTGTAAACACTGTCATAGACCACGGCAACACATCTGTACTTGAGGGCATGAAGTCAGAACAGCTTAAAGGTGAGCAAAGCCATCCTTCTGAAATCCCAATATAAAGTTACTCCATGAAACTGATTCTTGATGGATTTTTTTTTTCTACAAATGTGTTGAATTCCTTCTGTACTTGTGTAAACTTTTGACATCCCTAAAAATCTATAGTAATGATTTTCTCAGAGTAATTCCTACTTTGTGACGAAACACCTATTTCTATTTGTTTTGAACTTGTCACTTAATAATTTCATTTCTTAGTTATATTGAATAATTATTAATTCCCTATTTACCATTACCTTGCTACTTATAATTTATATACCTCTATCACCCATCTGTCTTCTCTTTCTGAGGCTAAGGAGTCCTACCCTGCTCAGTTGCTTCTCATATATCTTTCAGCACCCCCGTTGCTTTTCTCTTCACCCTTTCTAGTTAATATAGTAACCTGTTAAATGTATTTTTAGTTGGTGGCACATTACTGATTTTAATTTTGACTCACTGAATCTACAATTTTGACCTTTGAATTTTCTTTCCTTCTCAGATAGAGAAGCAATGTTACATTTCATGTTTATGTATTCATAGTAGGATGAGTAAAAAACCTAAGAATTTGTAACATCAAGAGCAAAAAACCAAAACACACAGAGATTAGCTCAACTGAACTGTGTAGTATGACTCATGCTGCAATGAAAAAAGATCAAATGACGCATGTGCTTCTTTCCTAGATGCAAAAATAAGTCTCACATCCTAATAATATAATAACTTATGATTCAGTTTTGAGTGGAATCTTGTGGTTTTCTTCTTCTGCACTTTGTACATTTTCACAGCATTTTGCTGATTGTATCAGAAAATACGGCTATCCTGTGTGAGGCAGATGCATTACACAAACCACCAACTGAAAAACCAAAGAGTTTGGTTTAGCTTCCCTTTTGACTGAATTTAGATAAATAATTAGTTATTTTGAGGACTCAGCTGTCCGGCTGATCTTCAGTATCATTACTGACTTCTGAATGTGTTGTGCCTTGGAACCTGGCTAGCGGAGCCCAGCATCCTGCTAAAGCAGCATGGAATAGCACAATACAGTAATGCATTAATGGAAGTAATATTTACGTAGTATTTACATGGCATGTTCTCAGACACAATGTTTCAAGTTTGCTGATATATCAAACATCTAACATCTGCTGAAAAAAGTGGTTTTCTTCCCCTGATGGCAGTATATTTAAAGAATATTCATAAAACACCATCAATATTATGAGTGATAAAAATGGCAATAATAATAATGATATCATTAGTTACAAACAACTTAACTGGAAAAAGTAATTTTAGAAAAGACAAGCATGGGGAAGGACAATGTTAGCAAGCAAAAAAAAATAGAATGTTTGAAATTACTGAAAAAAGTTCACCAAAAATTGTTGAATCTCTCATTCCTCTCTAGTCTGTTGGAGACTGGCCATTGGCTTGCACAGGGTCAGGAACTCATCCACTGTAACTTAGAACAAGTTGAGAAATGCATAAAGCACCCATTCCATTTCATAAGAGCTTTGGAATTTCAGAGGATGGGTTTATCCTCCGTAAAGCTGTTCTGGTTTTATGCCCTCAGGGACAGACGGGTTATAGTGATCTAAGACGGCATTTACAAGATCAAAGTGATTTACTCCAGTAAGAAAACTTTAGAAGTACATCAGTACACAATTCCATAGCCTTTGGTTTGAGTTATAGTTTCGTCTAAATAACAGACCAAATAAAATCCACAGAAATGAGATAAAGCCTAACCTGAAATTGTTTTCTGCTTACTGAACATAAAAAGGGCACATGTGTTTATTAGAAGGTTCACACAAAAAGTGCAACCACTTTTACATGCTTGCAATGTAACACTTTCTTACAGTGTCCCTTTAGTGATGCAAACACACATTTTTAAATATCTTTTTTGACAAAGGCTCTTTCATGTGAGCAGCCTCTCATTATTTGCAAAATTTATATCAGCAAACTTGAACCATATTTTACCAACACCTTTATTGATTGCCATATTTAGGCTTGGCAGTGTGATACCTTGTTGTCTCATTCCCTATCAACCAAAATTAAAAAGATCTCTGGTGGCAATTGCCTCATGGAACTTGTTTAATCTCTGTGTTCTCTGTCTCTCATCTGTTAAAGTATTTTCCTCAGTAGAAGACTTGACAGTGAGTAGCATAGTCACAGTGTAAATGAATATTTGATGCCAAGCATTAATTTGGGAGATCATGAGCAGAAACTGCAAATAATAGTGAAACCAAGCAACTGGATACCCTGGGAAATGACAAATAATATTAGACAGAAATAGAACTTAAACAGTTAAGATACAATTCTTTTCATGTATGGGATAATTTATCAAGGGTTAAACTTGGAAACTATATTTTCATCAACTGGACACATTCGTACTATATACAACTACAATATACCTATTAACTAGGAGAAACCAAACAGAAAAAAAAAAAGTATTTTCTCTCTTTCATGTTTATCTATTTCATACACTTTGCAATATAGTGTGAAATTACCTATATACAGTTTAGTTGATGGCTAACCACACTTTCTGTTTAAACATTTGACTAGCAACATCAATTCATTAGGAACAAAATTATTTACTATTTTATTGGAATAGATCCTAAAAATCTTCATCAAGGGTTGGTCCCACTCTGTTCTAATCATTGTATCCTCACTCATACAGAGCTCAAAAAATGTATGCACACGATCTTCCCTAGGTTCTGAATGACACCATTTATAAGTAATGGAAACTGATGTGTTACATAGCATTTTATCTTTATTTTACTTTTCATTACAATAAGGCCTGTGTAACAAGTTGTAAATGACACTTCCATAATCCCATGCACTTGTGTTTAGGCCCAGCTTTGTTACATCTGAGCTAATGAATTGTTCAAGAATTGCCGAGCAAGGGCTTTAATATCAGACCATGATTTGTGTGCTTTCTGCATTCATGGTGCATGGCCATAGGTAAAAGGTAACCTGTGTGCCTGATGCTTTTATACTCTCAGTCTGGAGATAAACTGATGCAGATTAAGTGACTTTATAGGGCTTTAAAATATAAACAAATACAGAGTAAAAAATGGCACTAATCTATCAGGAAAGCAGAATGAGGAGGCAAAAAAATTTATCAGGAATAAGCCTTTCCCCTAAAAGACTGAGCGTTGACTGCTGCTGTATCGCTTTTGTTGCTCCTTTACTGAAAAAGCAGTGAATAATATGTGGGTTAGGGTGACTCAGAATCAGAGAGTTAAGCAACTGTGAACATTGAGATAGGCAGAGTAAGACTGGGGAGCAGGGTGTGAGTGACTCCTAACTGTGCACCCTGACCTGGAATACAGAATAGCTTCATTTCTGTAGCAATATACCTGGGTTCCAAGTAACTAGTCCAAAGACATGAGCAAAGCCATCCTACTGATGATCCTGATGAGTTCAAGCAGAATTTATTAGACCAGGCACAGTACAATATGAACTTGGCTGTGCAATACACAGAGGACCACTTACAGATGTGCTGGCCTCCTTAGGAGCCCTCCATGTTCAGCTGCAAAGCAGATCAGAGCTGGTTTTGTACCCAGCCAGTAAACCTACTGGAACCAAGCACACTGGGAAGCGCACTGCAGAGCCCTATGATTCTGCATTGCCAGAACGGATTGAGCCCTAATAAAATGGGTCTTAGGCATACCTGCAGTGCAAGCATTACATCCAACAGCCCATGTAAGTTTTTTGCATCTTCTGAGACACTATATACTTTTATCACTTCAGCTAATGAAAGCTGACTGCTAGCCATACCTATCTGAGGGTTAAATATTATCCCTAACCATGCAGAGGTAGGCTATGTACTGTCTGCATCACTGATTAGTTATGCTCTTCATGGTTCTAATCAATAAACCCATTTGATCTGTGATGAAACTGATCTGTATTAAATTGACCTTTTCATATTGAAATTGCATATCAACACTAACAGAAAAGGTATTTGTTAATGAAGAGGCAGAAAGCAAGAGGAAAGAGCTACTTGCTCCAAGAGCTCTTGTTCAGTGATTAAGAAGGGATTAAGATAGTTTTTGAAGAAAGGATCTTAAAAATATTATCCATCCCAACGTACTCAGGCATATTAAGGGTAGGCAAAGCTACTAAATTGAGAAAAAGCAGAAGTGGTGAGAATGCAAAGTGCTGATAATCCCTACAGCACTTCATGAACCAGAGGCACTGTGTATTGGGAATGTGATCACTGCATAAGCACAGTGCGCAGTGCTCTTCTTTTCTGTGAATGACAACGTTGAGGACATTTCCCCACAGTGCAGAGCAACCTGCATGACAAGTGCACTTTCTAGAATTAACTGAAGAAGCAAAACTTATCTTAAGCAGCTACAGGAATTGAAATGACAGTGGTTTGAATACCAGCAAGACACTTTCTTCCTGTTTTGTCACTTTTCAGTCTCATTCTTTCTCTAGGCACATTCTAACAGCTGAAACCAAAGACAGCAGCTATGTACCTAATCTCCCAGCAAAAACAAACTTAGGTCCCCAGAATAACTTCTTCCTCTACATTTGCCCATTCTTCCCCCATAAAAACACTCATCTCAAGTTGACAGGTCTCTGAACATATTCCCACCCTGGGGGTTTAGCTGCCCAGGCTCAGGGGCAATTTAGAGACAATGATGCTGGTGACCATGAACAGAGCTTTTCCAGACAGTCTGGGGGGATGCCCACAACCCACCAGCTGGCATGCCAGCCTGGCCTTTGCCAAATCCCTGTCCCCATAGACCTGCCCAGCCATTCTGGGACTCTGGTTACCATCCCTGGACCTCTTCCTGCCTTTAATTATTTCTTACTCCAGAAAGATTGTTACTGCAAGCACAATGGAATCACCTTATTGAACAAATGAAGAGAACAGGGGTTTGTTCAAATGGAAAAAAAAAAAACAGAAGGTGGATATTAAAGTATTTAGACAACTGTCTCAGGTGATGGGAGATAGTGGAGCCAGAGCTGTTGTCCTAGCACAGGGGCGGAGGAAGGGTGAGAACCCTAATCAACTCAGTGCTGTGAGCTGGATGTCATTCTGGGCCACTAGAACTAGCAGTCACCCACTAAACTTGGAAGACTTACAAGTCTACATTAAAAATATGTTTTAAAAGATGGCATTAAAGATGGTTGAGTGATTCTGGTTTTAAGCAGTTAAGTGACTGCACTTTTTTCCATCAGGAAGATGAGAGTTCATGTGCACTGGCCATTGGATGAATAAGAAAATTCTGCTTCATACATCTTAAAAGCACAAGTGGAAAAAGCATTTCTAGTATATGAGCCAAAGTTCCCATCACACCTTTTAATGTAACCATGATACCACAGAGATGGTACCTTCCTGTAACTATGCAATTGTCTAGAGAATTGTTTGAAATAAAGCAAAATCTTGAAATTATCATGTTATTGTAGATAAATGGGTGCTGAGTTAGTCACTTGCTAGGAATAACAATTTATACAGGCAATGCAGATCAGATGCACCAGCAGATAATGAGTTCAGGCAGTATCAATTCCTTGTCTGGTCCTAAGGGGAAATAGTGCTGGTCCTGACAGCTCTGTATATTCACTCTCCTCTAGCAGTGTAGGATCAAAGACAGGGCTGTATCTTCCGCAAGGCTGAGGGAAACCATACCTGTAAACTATTTGCAGTGTTTCCATTCATTGTTATTTCTGAACTGTTCTGAGCTGTCAAGGTCATTATGATGCACCTTAATATTCACTGAAACATAGCTTTGCTAAAACTTCTGACAAGAATTGACTATTGTCTAGATATTCTCAGGAGTCCAATACCATGATGTTCATTCTGTGAGAGTTCCAGTTGATATTTAGCTCATCTAAGTTCATTACCTAAGGAGCTTCTGTTTCAGCAGGTGCATTCAATCTCTCTCAAGGAATGAATCTTCAGTTCAATCAATAGGATCATTACATTTCCATCATTTTCCATTGTTAGGTTCATGCTGCTTGTAGTTGATAAAAGGTGAAATAACTGGTAGCAGCCAAAACTAAGTAAATAAATACAGAGCAAATTTGAACTGGCAGCCACATGTACCTTTAATTGCCATGTCTGGATTTACAATTGCTAGTAGGCTTCAAAATGTTCTCCAAAGCTATAACCAAGCTGCAAAGAAAAGTGTTTTCTTTACATGTGTTACACAGTTTACTGGTGCTTTTTGTTACCCAAAAGCAAACTTAATCAAGTTTAAACAACTTATGGCTAGATAGTTAAATAATACAGTGTTTATTAAGCCTTAAAAACTATCAGAAACAAAGAATAAAAGAAAGATAAATCCTCCACGCAATTTCAGTCTGAGGTATTAGTAACTAGACCCCACTGAAATGGTGAGCTGGAAGAAGATTCGCAAGTGCACCTCTGACGGGACACACCAGCACGGCACTGCTTGAGGATTTCCTATCTGCTGAAATTGCCCTAACCTCAGGCAGCAGAAGTACAGTGCTATTGCTTACCGCACATTTATACAGGGCAGGTGGCAGAGTTAGTGAATGCAAAGGGAAAGGACCAGATTGTTATAAAAATATAAACGAGTAGAATCTGTATTATAAAATTCTATAGACAAGCTCAAAAGACAAAAAAAAGTTGACTTGGCCTTATGCCATGGTTAAAGCCCAGCCAGCACTAAGCACCACACAGCTGCTCACTCACTGCTCCCTCCCCAGTGATATGGGGAAGAGAATCAGAAGAACAAAAGGTAAAACCTTGTGGGTTGAGACAAGGACAGGGAGGGATCACTCACCAGTTGTGGTCACAGGCAAAACAGACTTGACTTGGGAAAACAAAATCAGTTTAATTTGTTAGCAACCAAATCAGAGTAGGATAATGAGAAACAAAACTAAATCTTAAAAATATCTTCCTCCCACCCCTCCCTTCTTCCCAGGCTCAAAAACTTCACTCCCGATTCCTCTACCTCCCCCTGCCCAGCAGCACAGGAGGACAGGGAATGGGGGTTGTGGTCAGTTTATCACACGCCATCTCTGCCACTTCTTCCTCCTCATGGGGAGGACTCCTCACACTCTTCTCCTGCCCCAACGTGAGGTCTCTCCCACAGCAGACAGTTTTCCATGAACTTCTCCAATGTGAGTCCTTCCCATGGGCTGCAGTTCTCCTCTAACTGCTCCAGCATGGGTCCCTTCTGCAGAGTCACAGCCTCCTTCGAGTGCAGCCACCTGCTGCACCATAGGGTCCTCCCCAGGCTGCAGGTGTATCTCTGCTCCACCATGTGCTGCAGGGGCACAGCTGTCTCACCATGGCCTTCACCAGGGGCTGCAGGGGAATCTCTGCTCCAGTGAACCTTCTCACCCTCCTTTCTTCACTGACCTTAGTGTCTGCGTAGTTGTTTTTCTCTAACATCCTGCTCCTCTCTCTGCTGCAGGTGATTTTTGCTGGCTCCTGAAGAGCTCTGAGCTCTTGGGCTAGGGCTGGGCCAGCTGAACACTGCCTGGGGCCAGGAGTGGGGCCAGGCCACCCCCTGCCACCATGTGCTACGCCCCTCTTAAATACGTTATCCCAGAGGCAGTACCAGCATCACTGACTGGCTCAGCCTTGGCCAGAGACGGGTCCAACTTGGAGCTGGGGAAGCTTCTAGAAGCTTCTCACAGGGGCCATCCTAGTAGCCTCTCCCCTGCTACCAAAACCCCGCCACACAAACCAAAGACACGTTACATCCTACATCAATATCTCCGAGTTTAAAAAACAAACTCCAGATCATGATCTGAATCTCCCCCTGCTTGCTTAACTTCTGTTCAGATGTTTAAAGTAAAATTAAACTTGTAATTTTAAAAGTGCATAAATTACTAGCCAGATCCAAAAGAGGACTCAGGCTTAACAATACACATTATGTCCAGAACCATGAAGGCCCCGAGTAGCACCTGCTGCAGCTCTGAGGGATGCCTGGTGCTCACCACCCACCAGCTACTGCGATTCTACGTGAACTCCAAACTACTCTTCCTGAGAGTTCAGCATCGACCCTTCTTTGTAAGCTTTAATGAAACCTAGAAACTTCACAAAGTAACTTAAACTTAAGCCTAACAACAGGTGTGTGCAGAGGACAGCACAGCTGGCACTCAGCTGCAGAGCTGAATCTTTCATAATATACTGTTGGAGTTGCTTTCTTCTTAAAACATGGTTGTAAAACAGTGTTCTTCCCGCTGCTAGGTAATAAGCTTCAGTGAGGTTGATACCATTCCAACAGGATCATAAAACATCTTAGTTCCCTCATCTAGACTCAGTGAGACAAACAGCACTGCTTCTCTTTCATAGGTCAAAATTTCTTCACTGAAAGAGTGATGAGGCATTGGAACAGGCTGCCCAGGGAAGTGGTGGAGTCACCATCCCTGGAGGTGTTCAAGAAACGTGTAGATGTGGTGCTTAGGGACATGGTTTAGTGAGTTAGGTGGTGTTGGGTTGGATTTGATGATCCTTGAGGTCTTTTCCAACCTTAATGATTCTATTCTATTCTATTCTAAAATGGCAAACAGCTGTCCTACTGAGCTGAAGCAAGCCTTTTCCTGACACTATCATTGGTTTCGGTCCCTCTTCAAAGATGCTTAAATGAAACAAACCATTTAGTGTATCTTTACATCTCTTTCTGCTGAAACTTCCTTATTGATCTGTTTTGGGGAGCAATGGCATATAGCCTTTCCTCTGATCCCCGACCCATGAGGCAGCTAATTACTAGAAGTGAGGTTAAATCTGGTTTCTTTGAAAGGCCTTCTGACTTTCTGATATAAAAAAACCTTTTCAGTGGCTAGGAATCTCTTTCACACATTATGACAAATTTACTAATTCAAGGAAGTTGAAATAGCCTTTCACTCAAATAGCCATACATGCAAACTTCACTCTCCAGACTCTGAGTGTGACTACTCTCAAAACATATTTAGTAGATTTGATCACATACTGATGCCTGAAATAATGTTTGTTTTTTTCTTCTAAGCTTCATAGTCCTCTGCACATTTCTAGTGGCCATCAGTGACACACTACCTACAAGCTCTGTTCCATCTTTTGTTTTATTGGAGGCAGACAGCCCATTATCCTCCAAACTCATTTGACCACTACTAGAACAGTTAAAACTATCATCTATATATGCTCTCACATAGTAGTGGCACTACACTTTTCCAAACCTGTAAAATCACATTCTGGATTTTTTAAGATACACAAAAATTCTTGTCATCAGGAAAACTACTAATTTACAGCAAATTGATTTTAATCAGACACACATTTGGTATAGCAACTCAGGGTGTAGCAACTTCAGTTCTCCTCCCCCCTAAAAAAAAGCCTGGTAAATTCTACCTTCATTTCAATTATAATTTTCAAAGCAAATATGGGAAACAAAGGCTATCTTTGTAGTTTAGTTGCCACTTCTCCTAATGCAGTACAAAACAATCCAGCAGCTTGCTGGGAAAGACATTGATTCTTTCATTTTTTTCTTCCCTTTCCCCTTCCTCCTTCCCTTCCTTTCCTTTTCCTTAGGAATTCACAGCAATAGGGACACAGGAGTGGATATGAATACAGGAATATTATTCTCATTTCTATATTCTTGAAAAGTGGAAAGAGATTAAAAATACATAGCAGGTAGCTTAAAAACTTAACTCCCTCTGAGTCAAAACTCAAATAATTTTCCACTTCAATTTAGTATTTTTTTCTGTATGACACTGTGCACATGCTGATGATTTTCATATTTGATGTCAGGCAGTATTGTATGTTTGAGAGATTATAGCTAGCTCATTCTGTCTGGCCCTGTGCTTCTTAACTCTTGAGCCATACATCAGCTTTGAGGTGCCAGCTATCACAAATCAAGTGTCAAAAGTGTACATTTGGGAACAAAAATGAAGATAGAAAAGCAACTTTTCAGCCTGATCATATTGATGGCAAAAGCTATGTCATTCCCAGACATCCACGAGGTGGGCTTGAAATAAGATATTAAATCAACGTGCTGCTCTAAGATAGGAATAGGACTCCTACAAACATATCTACATTTCAAATAGACATTTCTGAATTCTCTGCTGCACTCGCACATTAGCTTCAGTTTTCAAATCCTGGGGCATGTGTATGTTTACAAAACAATATTACCACCTCTGAGAATGTATGCAACACTATAAACTACTGACATACAGACTTCCTCATACACACAACTGCTTCCTGTGGTTGCCAACATCCAGCTCTTCTTGTGTCTGTACACAGCAGAGATGTGGTGCAGATACACTGCAGGCTAAAAGCAGACTTAAGGCCATGGAGCTGGCTGTTAAGGCAAGCTAAGTCTGGTGGGCTGTAAGACCCCAGGGCTTTTTCCCATTGCTGTGTGTGCTGCTCTTCCCATTCCCAGGTCCACTGGCAGCCTGGCTAGGCACGTAGCCCAGAGACGGACCCACACACATCTGGCAGCACAGAGCATTGCAGGGAGAGCACAGTGCCTTTGCTGGCACCTGCACACCCATGGGTTTACACCAAAAGCACTCACATAAACGTGAACAATCCTGGTGGCCTAATCATGTTCTTACTTGCTGGCTAATCAGGCTCCAAACTTGCTAGTGTGCACACATGCATGCGGGGCTCTCTGGCAGCTGGCCCAGACCTATGACAACTCCAGTAGCCAACCACAAGACCCCCAGGTCCTCCACTATCAAGTTCACAGTCCTCTTACCCAACTCATCAGCTACTCCTGCTGGAAGTTTACTGTTGTCACACGTGTACAAACAGGTCCCTCTGGCAGCTGACCCCAGTGTCTCCAGTCACTGGCCCCTAGACCTACAGGCCCCTTCGACCTGTGGCCTCTGCATACCTCTCGTTCCAGCCACCAGCTAGTCTTTTGTGAAGCTCACTGTTGATCAGGCACATTCACATGTGAAAACAGTTAGGAAGAATAGACTTTGATAACAAGATGAGCTACACCAAGGCTTAGCCAGAGAAGCATACGGGCCAGCAGCTTCTTTCACACATAACCTCCTCTCCATTTTCCCACTCATTCTTCTCTGATCCACCTCCATCTTTTCCTTTCCCTTAAGTTTAGTTCATTCCCACAATCCCCCCCAAAAAAAGCCGTAATAAATTTTATAGAGCCTCCAAGTCCCCTCAAATATCCCATTAGAAGTTTGCACTTTCCCATGAGATCTATGATAATTTTGTTTCCTTCTTTCTCATCAGCAACAAAGATCCGGATGAACCTCTTCAAGGCCATGCTTCAGCAGTTCCTTCAGTTGTCCATTAATCAGTGCCCTAAGGGTTCCCATATTTGTTATTGTCTCAATATCTCCTGTTCCTTAGGATTTGTGGTATCAGAGTGTTTAATTCATTGCTTTTCTTGTCTCTTGTCCTTCTCTTTGAAGCTGAATGGCTGTTAACCAGATATCCTCACAAACCAGATATCCTTACAGTCCACCTACCCTCACGTGGCAGCACGCCCTCCCTGGAGAACAGTGTTCTTCTCACAGAACGTGAAATCAAATGAAATTAAATAAAACCAGCAGTCTGGCAAAATGTAGCTCAGTCTTCTCCATATGTTTAGTTCCAATCAAGAGATAAATAGTCTTGTTCTTCACACCTGCTCACAAAAATGTCCAAACACTCTACTTCACACATAAACATTCTCAGAAACACAGATTTCAATGAATGTGTTTCATCAGTGAAATGTTCACACTTTCAAAACAAACTGGGAACTCCTCAATTAAAAAAATCTGTCCTTCAAGCATTTATTTTTTCACATTATTCAAGCAACTTAAGCAGTAATTTTAAAAGGTTTTAAACACGTTCATCTGTAAATTTTATTTTCTCACCGTCTAACTTGGGGCAATTGATGCCATCCACATCCTCGTGCATGACCATAAATGTGAGTGTACATTTTCCTTTGAATGCTCATAGGCTACCTGTATCACAACTCTGGTTTTAATTTTAAACAAGATGCCTGTCAATTGGATTACTTATAATCTCATAATTAGTCAAAGGGACATTTTTACCTCTGCTAAACACTTCTTCAGACAAACAAATATTATACAGATGTTTTCCATTTATAACTGGCACTATTTAGGATATGCATACACATGGGAAACTGAGTGTTAGATTATATGAATGCATATAACACATTAAACAGCTAGAAAGGGAAGTGCACAATTAGAGTTACTTATTACTAATGATAATTTTGAAATAAATTTCTTTGTCCGTGACATGGACCATTTAACTGCAAACATATTAACTGCAAGGTCCTGCACCAGGTCAGGGCAAACCCAAGCACAAACACAGGCTGGGCAGAGAAGGGATTAGAGCAGCCCTGAAGAGAAGGACTTGGGGGTGCTGGTAGATGAGAAGCTCAACATGAGCCAACAGTGTGTGCTTGCAGCTCAGAAAGCCAACCACATTCTGGGCTACATCAAAAGAATCATTAGCAGCAGGTCAAGGGAGATGATTCTCCCCCTCTACTCTGCTCTTGTGAGACCCCACCTGGAGTACTGCATCCAGCTCTGGGCCCCCCAAAGCAAGAAGGACATTAAGCTGTTGCAGCAGGTCCAGAGGAGGGCCACAAACATCATCAGAGGGACACCTCCCCTATGAGGAGAGGCTGAGAGAGTTGGGGTGGTTCAGCCTGGAGAAGAGGAGGCTGTGGGGAGACCTAACAGCAGCCTTCCAGTACCTGAAGGGGGCTACAGGAGAGATGGGGAAACACTCTCTATCAGGGCGTGTAGTGGTAGGACAAAGAGTAATGGCTTTAAGTTGAAAGAGGGTAGAATAAGATTAGATATTAGGAGGAAGTTTTTTCCTGTGAGGGTGGTGAGGCACTGGAACAGGTTGCCCAGAGCAGCTGTGGATGCCCCATCCCTGGAGGTGTCCAAGGCCAGGCTGGATGAGGCTTTGGGCAACCTGGGCTAGTGGGAGGTGTCCCTGCCCATGGCAGGGGGCTTGGATGATCTTTAAGGTCCCTTCCAACCCAAACCGTTCTATGATTCTATGATTCTATATAATCCTGTTACTGGATTCCAGAGGCAACAGGTAAGGTCCACCAAAGCTCTGTGAGGCTAACATTTGCAGATGCAAGATAAAATGGGAATTCTGTAATCTATTTAGCAATAAATGCATATTATTTCTGGTATGCACCACTCAAAAAATGAAGGAAAATCTAGAGCTGTAGCAGCAGAGAAGTAATCTATTATGAATTAATAACAGTTTCTATCAGGAATCAGAGATCTGTGAACCCTCTGTATCTTTTGAAATAAGCATGGTTCATTGGGGAAAAAAGAAAAAAAAGATAGTTTAATCTTCAAGCAGCTAAGCCTGTATTCTTCAAATCTCTGCAGTGCCACCCAGCAACAGAAGTTCTCTCCTGTGGTACAGAACTAAGAATAAAAGGATAACTTCATATAATATGATCCTGTTTAAAGATGACATTGCTCTGTGTTGCAATGGAATTTGCTGCTTCCTTTAAAAATAATAAAATTATGTTCTGTATTACAGTAACGAACACATTGTCATTGTGTACTGACTAGAAACACTATTGTTTAGGAACAGATTCTTTATAAAAAGTCCATTCAGGCCAAAGTACTTTTGCAGTAAGAGACTAGATAGTAATAGGCTGATTAAATTTTCAATAAAATATTTTGACACAGTTGTCATGACAATAATGAAATACATGTTAATAGGATCCTATTTCAAAGAAGTGCAAAAGTGGACAAAAAATAAGACATAACAGATTATACTCATTAATATAATTGCAATGCAATTATACTAGAATCTTTTCCATGAGATATCATTTTTCTGATTATGTTAAATTAAAATATTCATTACTAATTCTACCTCACCTCTATGTGTCTGCTAGAATTCTGCAGAACATATTACAACAGAAACATAAGCACTGTCTCCGGAAGCACTTTTGCACAGCAAATATCCCAATTAAAAATTATTAACGTATTTTTCTGAAGAAATAAAATGCACTTGCAAGCATAAGATTTGTCTGTATAGCTCCTTAAAACAGATTTATTTATTTATTTTAATGTCTTCACAAACTATGATGCTGTTTTTTACAATTTAAAATGTCTTTTTAAATATAAAACCAAAAGATGGACACAGAAAAAAGAAAGCTTTTGTTTACTAAATAAACTATTAAAGCTAAAGAGTCAGCTGAGCAGGTAAAAAAGAAAAATAACTATTGCCATTACATGGAAGACCATGTTGAAAGGTGAAGGACTTCAGGGTATCCCACTTCTAGGATACTTTTAGCAATTTTTATTTCCCTTACAACACTTTTGACTCTGGTCTAGTCAGTAATAAGTAAAAATTGTAATCACTTGAAAACTAAACCTCTCAAAAGGTAAGTCACCTCTGGGAACTAGTTGCCTCTATCCATTTTCCAAGAAATACAAATATCACATCTTCTGGCACCTTTACCTGGCAAACATTCGGAAGAGGCTGAGTGTGGCTAGACATGAATAGAAAGATGAGATCATTACACTGTCAATGTTTTGAACACTAGTCCCAAAATATGTATATATTTGCAAGTAGGTTATCTTGCAGGCTAACACATTTAAAGATATTTTAAATGTTGTCCAAACCATCTATCATTTTGCTGCAGTAGGTAGGTTAAAAAGCTAAAAAGCCAGGAACAAGCTGGCTTTAGGCTGTATGCGGAATAATTTCCTCAATGGCATCTGTTCACAGTGTCACTCCCGATGCTGCATCTTCTGTTATCTTTTACTTATCTGTTACGGGTACCATTTCTCATATTTTAATAGTGGCTCAAAAGAAGTACTTTATGCATCTGCTAGACTGATGCCATAAATCAATGTCTATGTATAAACGATGGAATAAACTGCAGAAGGTTGCACAGGTTGACTCCTGAGCCTTGAACCAGTTTGGAGAGTCCTAAAGGAAAGACAGAAAACTTAATACCAGATTTCTCCAAAGATGTTTTAGAAAAGGAAAATGGGAACATTTTAAGGCACAAGTGGATTTTCTTGGCACTGATCAAGTTACATAAAAATAAAACAAAAGCAAAACCCATTTATTTATTGCATTGTGACATACTAGTTCTGTTGTGTTAGCAAAGTCAGTGAGAGTCTGAGTCATCATTACTCACACAACTTCCCAAATGCAGGAAACTAGATCTTCTCAGAGCTTTATGTAACTTATACGTATGCCATTACTTTTCTCAAACGTATATAAAAATATATTCTTTTTAAAATTTAAAAAATTTGAATACTTAAAGGCCAAATGTTCCATTGGTTGTTCAAGTCTCCCCTTGGGGAGCTATACAATTTAAAACCTCTCAATAATAGGTTTAACTCTGCACATAGCCCATTTGATTAAATCTAGTCAGGCCATGCACCAGAAATAATAAAGCTAGAATGCCCTTGCCTGTATTTTCCTCCATCAGAAACTGCAGCACAGATATGTAAATCAGATGAGTCTAAGATCAATGGGGCTGCTCAATAAGTATTATTCTATGTCCGCATGCATGGCTGAAGGCAGCCACAGCTGCCGCCCACTGCCACTCCTCTAAGGTAAAGACAAATGGTTCTGCACGTGATTTGTAAAAACCTTGTTCTGAAAGAAGCTATTAAAAAGTATTAGAATATAATCACTAGGTCATTCACCCAATTGATCAGAAGATTTATTATTCTTTGTCTAGATCAGTGGATTGTTGTCGGTTTTGTTTTTTTCCTCATCAATATTCAGCTATAGATTTTTTTAAAAGAAAGGTGAGAATACATAACGGGAGAAATATGGGCTATTTTCGCCATAAAGTATTAGAAGCATATATTGCAGGGAACGAGCCACAGTTCTTATACAGCACCAGAATTATGGAGGAATGGCCAAAAATGATGTTCTTACAGAATATAATCATCTCAATCATTTGTCAACTAATGCAGAATTTAAGTTTTGTGCACATGTAATGAACAAAGAGAAACTATAAAGTATACACTGCAGAAGACGGTGGAGTGTTGCAAGAATGACAGTTACCAGTAGCCATGCAATATATCAGAAACACATCAGTAATAAAACACTGTTCATGTTTTATTCATGCAAACTAATTCAGTGCACAGGGCCTAGCATCAGAAAATACATAACAATGAAAGTATCTGTGACAAACTATATCCAACTACTAAATGCCTCTAAAAATATTTACCATAGAATACCATTAAGATCAGCAATTCTGAAGTACAGAGCGTAGCTCACAGGAGGAAAAAATTATATTTCAAAACTGAATTTTAAAAAAAATCCAAACAGAGGAAATTAATACAGTTGATTTTTTAGTATACATTTTTAATTATTTATATTTAGTGCAGCCACTCCTCAAAGCAGCACTAGGACACAGGATATAACATCAAAAGTGACCGGTGTGTTCTTGGTCAAATAATAGGCTGGGTCTCACTGTCCTGTGGAGTAAGGTTGCCTCAGATTCTGTACACCTAAACTGGAAATGCCTTGTAGAATTCCCTCTTTTTCTATATTTTTTTTTCTTTTTGGCCTGAATGTGACTTTAGCTACCCTTCATTGATGAGACCAGGCACAAGCTGCAATTGCAACCACCGTATAGCTCAGTCGAGGGCATCCTGGGACTAGGATGACTTGCGAAAAAAAAGAACTGTTGTCATCTTACTGAGTCAAGGGCAAAATTGCTAAAAATTACAATTATTCTTATTTTTAGCAGGTTAACTTGTATCTCTTTTTTTGAAGTTTCTCAAGAAGAAAACCATGGTATAGGGAATCACAATTTTCTTTTGGGTGTCCTCATGAAGTATTGACAGGGAGAAATTTAGAAAAAACATGATCATTACAACATGGCAGCATAACTATTCCCTGGGCTACTTAAGGTGGAGGAAGAACATAATCCACACAGACAACCGTAATAGTTCTGCAAAGCCTGCTTTTCCTTATATACAAAAACCTCAGTGATGTAATGATCAACCTAAAGTAATTAAAGTATCTTCTCTCCCATCAGCATCAGGACACAATCCCCCATACTGCTACTGTACACTCTAGATCAGATGCGGGTTATAGCTTTCACATCCTTTTAGTTTGTTTTTTTGTGGGTTTTTTTTTTTTTGGGGGGGGGGGGGATGTTGTTTGCTGGTTGGCTGTTTTTCTGGAACTGGAGATAAAAATGGGTTCTGTAGCTAGCTCACCATTCAGATAGCATGCCATCCATTTTTAGCCTGGTAGGCCATATGAAAAAAAGGTTTATGCAATTGCCCTGTCTCTCTGTGTCCCAAGTTCCATTAACTTTGAAGGTGTTAGCCAGTCTCAGCTGAGTTTGAGAGATAATAATGTTTATACAAATTTCATAAAAATAGATGACCAGGCAGAGAAGACACTAGGGATTGAACATTTAGGAGTTAACAGCTAATAACTTTCTGTCCAGTCAGCAAATTTCTACAAATTTCCACTTCTGAACATGGCAGCCTGCATGTTGCTGCCAAAACACTCTGCAGGAGAAGATGCTATGTACATATGGTTGTAACAGAAAATATTATTATAATTCAGGTAAATAGCCAACCAAGAGGTAAATCCATAGGAAACCAGGCTAACCTGGTTACCTTCAGTGCTCACAGAACTAGTAGCTTATATTTCTGAAGGATGAAATAAATATGGGAAGTCTGAAGTTTCTTCAGATAACCAATGCTAGTGCATCATGGGGGGAAAACTAGAAGTAAACATAAGTCTTTGCTAGTACTTCTAAGCTCTACATCTCTTGCAGGCACTCACAGGACCTGGAGGCTGCCCACCGGCACAATCAGCTGCTGTAAGGACTGCTAACTTCAGCCCTTTCAAGGACCTGACTCACTTATAATATTCCAGACACAAAACTCAACTTGAAACCATTCATCACCTGGATTTCTTTACTGGTGTACTATTGGAAGTATAAACTGCACCCATTTTGTGATCTATGAGAACTAAGAGCTCATATTACTAGCAGCTGTCCCATAACTCAGACCAAAGGTGATGATAAACAGCTCCTCTGTTGATGCCATCTGAGTGTTTCCATTTCATACCCGTCCTACTAGCACTCATATTGCGTACCACCCCTCTACCATCCATTTCTGAACTGGTTAACACTTCCGTGTCCGTGTTTAAGCATGCAGTCCTCATCTAGACATACTCTATTCAGTCCATAAACCAGCAATACTGGATGTTGTGCAGACTGTACTTCCTTACTGTGAAACACCCTTTCCGTAATCACAGGAACTCTGTCTTGATTAGTCCAAGTTCAGTGGCCCATTTCAGTAACACTTTTAAGCACCTCATCACAAATGTAAGTACTTCTACTATGCTTCTAATGTGTATATCTTATCACATATTTTTTACGTTTTTCAAGCCTGCATAGTGGGTGTGACACTTTATATTATTGTCTGTTCTCAGTTTTCATTACATTACTTTGGCTTATAGCAAATAAACTAAATATATTTAAATTTTTAAAAATATTTAATATTTAAATTATGGATGAGCTTGAGGACACCAATGCATAAGCCAGATCCTTCTAGTGTTTCAATTTCTCTTTCTAAAATTATACCTTTAACATGTATTTTAAGTGAAAATAACACAAAGCAAACAGATATCCAGAGATATTTTCCCTTCCATCATGACAGCTTTAAAGAAAAAAAAAAAAAAAAAAAAAAACAAACCATGTTTGTGTTAAAGCCACAGAGAAAAGGCTATGGCAATAGTGAGAAGTCTTTAATAGGAAACATCTCTACAGATTACGGTAACAGAACTATCTTTAAAGCCCACGCTGATTTCAACTGTTGCTTCTATCATGGCAAGGGAAACACTCTCGCAGGTAACCTTGTAACATCCTTACCTGCATGGGGTCTTACAGATTAGTTTTAGGGCTGGAAGTACTGGGCAAAATATGCTGCAGTCTAAGGTGCAAAATTCTCATTTGACCAAAATCTCCATGCTAATTATGATTTGGTAGGAATATTTCTCTCAAATGAATTTGTATTGAGAAAATTTGGCAGACTGAGTAATTTTGATTTGACAGAACTCAGTGTGACCTCCCAAAGCTGTTCTAAAACCTGTTTTGCTAGACCTTTTCTGGCAGGTCCCCTGTTGTGTGATGATTCAGGTCAATGTGCCTGGCTGCCGCTACTGTTCAAAACAATTGAAAAGGCAAAGACTTGCTGTTCTCACTTTCTGTTTGGACAGCTGGAAGCTATGACTATTTTTTACACTGTGCTTTGTGCTCTTTTGATTGATATAAAGTTGAACCAGAACAAAAAGCCAACAGCCAGTGAAACTAATAGCCAGGCCTGAGCCTACCAAATTCACATCATTTGGCATATGCTGGTGCTCTAAAGCAAGACAGAAACCCCATATAGGTCCTGAGCATGTCAGGGATCTGTTGAAGGTACCTTGCCGTTTTATAGTTAGAATCTTGCTGCACAGAGAGCTTTATATGTGCACCTCAGGAACCTTGAACAGTGATGGGCCAAAGACTCAGATGAAGGTCTATTAGAGGGACAAGGGACATGCCAGCTTTTGCCAATACTGTCAGGAGCTTGACCGTGGCTGGCTAGAAAAGTAGAGTCAAGCCACCAGCAAGTGGCATGCAGGACTCTCCTTTACTCGAACTGTATAATGAAGGCTAGGGACTACTGCTAGTCAAGACCTCTTAAACTCACAGAAAACACCAGGAACTTCCAGGGATACAGGGAATAAGCGGGCTGTCATTGGCCCAGGTATATGCAGACCTTTTTCGTCTAAGCACATGTTTGGGTGGGGGAAGGTTATTTTCTGTGCTGATGATTTCCTGGACCTGTAGCCAGGTGCTGGGCACGGTGCCAGCAGTGCTGTGCTGCAGGTGGCCTCACACCCGTCCCAGCTCCGGGTGGCTGCTGGAGGCAGCCTGTGACCCCCGGCCTCTGGAGCAGCCTGGTGCCCTGCCCCAGCCTCACCTCCACCCCAAGCTGTCCTAAGGACCTCACCGCCGTATGCTCTCCCTCGAACCCTGCCCCTACGCTTGCCCTTGCACTTTGATATGTCGCGTGAATCACAGGGTTTCTCTCAGCCCGATTCATTCCTGCAGCTGGGATGAGGAGGCTACCAAACCGGGCAGAGCTCCTCCCCGGTCCCCCAGCCTCCTTCACCCCGTGCTGTGTCCCCCTCTGGGCAGCTCTTGTCCCTTTGCTGCCCGCGCATCCCCACACAGGAGCAGCCTCCCGTGCTGCCGTAGGCACGGGGTACTGGCTTTCATTTACCAAAGGCAGTCGCATGGAGAAGAGCAACAACCACACGTTATTCACTTCCAGCATACTTCATTTTGCTCTGTCAGATCGCCTGCAGAACGTCTCACTGCCCATGCCCTGAATAAACATCGGCTCTACAAGCAACCTTGTACAAAGGGACACGAGTTACAAAACTGAGCGGCAGCGCGTCTCGTTCCGTGCGCCTTTGTTGTGCCCTGCCACAGCTGGCCTTGGCCGAGCATCTCGTTTCCCCAGATGGCAGAACGGTGAGCTACTTCCACCGCAGCCATGAAACAGAAAACACCGATGGTGCCTCTGAAG